>NC_141821.1:4253386-4280886 GCF_982586985.1 Callionymus lyra | reverse complement strand
GCTTCATCTAGCTCTGGTTATTAAATGATCCTCATGGAGTGAAGGTCGACAAGATCCATCACGAAAGAGTCTTTGAACAATCGAAGCTGAAAATAAAAATGAAATGTTCTAAACTGTCTTTAACAGGAAGTATGTGATTGCGACATAGTCTCTGAGTCTCAATGCATCCTGTTTATGTTGGTGTTAGTAAGTCGTTATTTTTATATATATATATATAATTAAGTAAGTCATTATTATTTGTAACATTTTCTATTAATTCCATTTTTGATACATTTGCACTTGCATTTAATTCTACCCTGACAGAGTAATATTTGTTTGTATTTATAGATACATAGATAAATAGATAGATCGATCCCTGAGTCTATTAGTGTTGCATCATGGGAGGAGCATTCGTGCTTCATCTGCTTCTCTGTTCACTCATGACAGTGTAGTTTGTCAAGTGAGTGATTTTATGACTTTAAACATTTTAACAAAAAACTTCAGTTTTCTTTGAAGATTAATTTAATTTATTATTATTATTTATTCATTTTTAAATCAATGTTTGATTCATTTTCTCATCCTTGCTCTATGTTAAAATCATTTAAAAATGTTAGAGAATACAAAAAAAAGGAAAATTTCACACAAACAAAACCTTATATTACCTTAATAGTCATTATTAACATTTTAATAATAATAACGTATTTAAAAAAATGTACAATAACTTTAATCTTATGTTTTTTCTTAAACCGTTACACAAACAAACGATGAAATCTCACAGTCGATCATTTAATGCTGTTTTAATCCATCTGTTCTCACAGTGAGGAGTTTCTCCAGAGACTCTGCGAGTCTCAACAGAAGTGTGTCCACCTGCGAGGAGAGCCCCCCCACAGGTACCCCCAGAACCTTCACCTTTGAACCACTTGATCGACAATATTGATAACACATTGATACAAAGACGCACACTCTGTATTTGTGCCAGAGGAAGAACCTTCTGGGTGTTCGTTCGGTACAATTAAAACTAGTAAAACTAAAACAGTTACTCTTGTTTATGGTGCCAGGATTATATTCTACTGAGGAACATGTTTTCATTAAATATATGGAAAGGAAGTTATTTTATTACATTTAAACATTTTCCAAACCTTGTGTGTCATAAATTTGTTTTTCATGTGATTTAAAGGTAAAAATAATGTGAAAATGTGCTTCTTTTACTCTGCAAACATGGTTCACCCTCTGATAAAACTTTATTGAACAAGTATATGTATATATATTATACATATATTATATATTAATTAGCATACATTATCAGGGGTTTATTCTCTTAAAATATTTAACTCAAATGTGTTTGTTGTATCCCTTGTGTTTTCTCTGGGTCAAGGTGACCCGAAGGCCCTGAAAACAAATGTGTTTGTGGTATCCCTTGGGTTGTCCCTGAAGATGAACTACCTCCACGGCTTGCATAAATACATATGCAGTGGTGGAGGTCGTTTACCTTGACCCAGAGAAAACACAAGGGATACAACAAATACATTTGTTTTCAGGCCTTCGGGTCACCTTGACCCAGAGACAACACAAGGGATACCACAAACACATTTTTTTCAGGGCCTTCGGGTCACCTTGACCCAGAGACAACACAAGGGATACCACAAACACATTTGTTTTCAGGCTTTCGGGTCACCTTGACCCAGAGACAACACAAGGGATACCACAAACACATTTGTTTTCAGGCTTTCGGGTCACCTTGACCCAGAGAAAACACAAGGGATACCACAAACACATTTGTTTTCAGGCTTTCGGTCACCTTGACCCAGAGACAACACAAGGGATACCACAAAAACATTTGTTTTCAGGCCTTCGGGTCATTTTGACCCTGAAATAACACAAAGGTTATTTAGAAAAAACACGACAAGAGAAAGACACTTGTGTGCTCCATGTTTAGACCCAAGTGTTGTCTGGTCCGGTCGTTCAAATCGTTGTGTTGTCGAGGTGAACGTGTGGTTCTGAGTGTGTGTGGTTCTGAGTGTGTGTGGTTCTGACAGTGTGTGTAGTTCTGACAGTGTGTGTGGTTCTGACAGTGTGTGTAGTTCTGACAGTGTGTGTGGTTCTGACAGTGTGTGTGGTTCTGACAGTGTGTGTGGTTCTGACAGTGTGTGTGGTTCTGACAGTGTGTGTGGTTCTGACAGTGTGTGTCCCTCAGCTCTGCCTCTGCTGCTGGACATGGTCACGGGTCCAGATGGACTTCCTGCAGACGAGCAGATGCAGGAAATGTTGAGGGAGAAGCTGAGAGCTCTGCAGACGGACAGCACTGAGGTCAACACACTGTTCATGGTAAATGTTACACACAACCCTCTTCACACACACACATACACAAAAACATGCACACAAAGACCCAAGAAGATGCGACGAGAACTTTGGCCCCCAGTATCATAGTACAGGGTCAACGATATGTTGTGATACTGTAGTAACAAGTATATTTGTTGATTATGGTGGAGTACTTGACTCCGGTGTTGTGATAGTGTAGTAACAAGTATATATTTGTAGTATTGTCCAGTACTTGACTCTGGTGTTGTGATAGTGTAGTAACAAGGATATATGTGTAGTATTGTCCAGTACTTGACTCTGGTGTTGTGATAGTGTAGTAACAAGGATATATGTGTAGTATTGTCCTGTACTTGACTCTAGTGTTGTGATAGTGTAGTAACAAGGATATATGTGTAGTATTGTCCAGTACTTGACTCTAGTGTTGTGATAGTGTAGTAACAAGGATATATGTGTAGTATTGTCCAGTACTTGACTCTGGTGTTGTAATACTGTAGTAACAAGTATATATGTGTAGTATTGTCCAGTACTTGACTCTGGTGTTGTGATACTGTAGTAACAAGTATATATGTGTAGTATTGTCCAGTACTTGACTCTGGTGTTGTGATACTATAGTAACAAGTATATATGTGTAGTATTGTCCAGTACTTGACTCTGGTGTTGTGATACTGTAGTAGCAAGTATATATGTGTAGTATTGTCCAGTACTAGACTCTGGTGTTGTGGTACTATAGTAACAAGTATATATGTGTAGTATTGTCCAGTACTTGACTCTGGTGTTGTGATAGTGTAGTAACAAGGATATGTGTAGTATTGTCCTGTACTTGACTCTGGTGTTGTGATAGTGTAGTAACAAGTATATATGTGTAGTATTGACCAGTACTTGACTCTGGTGTTGTGATAGTGTAGTAACAAGGATATATGTGTAGTATTGTCCAGTACTTGACTCTAGTGTTGTGATAGTGTAGTAACAAGTATATATGTGTAGTATTGTCCGGTACTTGACTCTGGTGTTGTGATACTGTAGTAACAAGTATATTTGTGTAGTATTGTCCAGTACTAGACTCTGGTGTTGTGGTACTGTAGTAACAAGTATATATTTGTAGTATTGTCCAGTACTTGACTCTGGTGTTGTGATAGTGTAGTAACAAGGATATATGTGTAGTAGTGTCCTGTACTTGACTCTGGTGTTGTGATAGTGTAGTAACAAGTATATATGTGTAGTATTGTCCAGTACTTGACTCTGGTGTTGTGATAGTGTAGTAACAAGGATATATGTGTAGTATTGTCCTGTACTTGACTCTGGTGTTGTGATAGTGTAGTAACAAGTATATATGTGTAGTATTGTCCAGTACTTGACTCTGGTGTTGTGATACTGTAGTAACAAGTATATATGTGTAGTCTTGTCCAGTACTTGACTCTGGTGTTGTGATACTGTAGTAACAAGTATATATGTGTAGTATTGTCCAGTACTTGACTCTGGTGTAGTGATACTGTAGTAACAAGTATATATGTGTAGTATTGTCCAGTACTAGACTCTGGTGTTGTGGTACTGTAGTAACAAGTATATATGTGTAATATTGTCCAGTACTTGACTCTGGTGTTGTGGTACTGTAGTAACAAGTATATATGTGTAGTATTGTCCAGTACTTGACTCTGGTGTTGTGGTACTGTAGTAACAAGTATATATGTGTAGTATTGTCCAGTACTAGACTTTGGTGTTGTGGTACTGTAGTAACAAGTATATATGTGTTGTATTGTCCAGTACTAGACTCTGGTGTTGTGGTACTGTAGTAACAAGTATATATGTGTAGTATTGTCCAGTACTTGACTCTGGTGTTGTAATACTGTAGTAACAAGTATATATGTGTAGTATTGTCCAGTACTTGACTCTAGTGTTGTGGTACTGTAGTAACAAGTATATATGTGTAGTATTGTCCAGTACTTGACTCTGGTGTTGTGATAGTGTAGTAACAAGGATATATGTGAAGTAGTGTCCTGTACTTGACTCTGGTGTTGTGATAGTGTAGTAACAAGTATATATGTGTAGTATTGTCCAGTACTTGACTCTGGTGTTGTGATAGTGTAGTAACAAGGATATTTGTGTAGTATTGTCCAGTACTTGACTCTGGTGTTGTAATACTGTAGTAACAAGTATATATGTGTAGTATTGTCCAGTACTTGACTCTGGTGTTGTGATACTGTAGTAACAAGTATATATGTGTAGTATTGTCCAGTACTTGACTCTGGTGTTGTGATACTGTAGTAACAAGTATATATGTGTAGTATTGTCCAGTACTTGACTCTGGTGTAGTGATACTGTAGTAACAAGTATATATATGTGTAGTATTGTCCAGTACTAGACTCTGGTGTTGTGGTACTGTAGTAACAAGTATATATGTGTAGTATTGTCCAGTACTTGACTCTGGTGTTGTGGTACTGTAGTAACAAGTATATATGTGTAGTATTGTCCAGTACTTGACTCTGGTGTTGTGGTACTGTAGTAACACGTATATATGTGTAGTATTGTCCAGTACTAGACTCTGGTGTTGTGGTACTGTAGTAACATGTATATATGTGTTGTATTGTCCAGTACTAGACTCTGGTGTTGTGGTACTGTAGTAACAAGTATATATGTGTAGTATTGTCCAGTACTTGACTCTGGTGTTGTAATACTGTAGTAACAAGTATATATGTGTAGTATTGTCCAGTACTTGACTCTAGTGTTATGATAGTGTAGTAACAAGGATATATGTGTAGTATTGTCCAGTACTTGACTCTGGTGTTGTGGTACTGTAGTAACAAGTATATATGTGTAGTATTGTCCAGTAGAATAGAATAGAATAGAATAGAAAGGCTTTATTCATCCCCAGAGGGGAAACACACTTTCACAACAGCGCAGTTGGAAGAAAATAAAGTGCAAGGAGAAAGAAATACTACAAGAGATAATACAAAATAAAATAAAAACGATCTTAAAAATATACAAATTATTTACAAAATTAGAAATTGACACTATTAACAAAATAAAATAGAATAAAAAATAAAATAAAATAGAAATAAAAACGGAAAAAATAAAATAAAAAGCACACAAGAAGAAAACCACGCTACGGATTAGCATCAGGATATTTAAAGTAGAGAGTTAAATATCCTGACACCAGTTGGGATGAAGGACCTTCTATAACGCTCCGTCCTACACTGGGGGTGCCTGAGCCTGCCACTGAAGGAGCTGGCCAGCTCCTCCACGGTCAGGTGCAGTGGGTGGAGAGCGTTGTCCCTGATGGAGGAGAGTCTGGAGAGTGTCCTCCTCTCTCCCACCTCCTCCACCGAGTCCAGCGAGCGGCCCAGGACAGAGCCGGCCCTCGTGACCAGCCTGTTCAGTCTCTTCCTGTCCCGGTCCGTGCTGCCTGCTCCCCAGCAGACCACAGCGTAGTGGATAGCAGAGGCTACCACAGAGTCATAAAAGGTCCTTAAAAGTGGTCTGCACACTCCGAAGGACCTCAGTCTCCCCAGGAGGTGGAGGCGACTTCGGCCCTTCTTGTACACGGCGTTGATGTGTGTGGACCAGTTCAGTTTATTGTTGAGGTGAACACCCAGGTATTTGAAGCTGTCCACTAGCTCAATGTCCGAGCCCTGGATGCTCACCGGTTGATGTGGTGGGGACTTTTTCCTGAAGTCAATCACCATCTCCCTTGTCTTCCCGGTGTTTAAGCAAAGGTAGTTGCTCTCACACCAGTCAACAAAGTCCTTGATGACTGACCTGTACTCCAGCTCGCCCCCCCCAGACACGCAGCCCACAATGGCCGAGTCGTCAGAGAACTTCTGGAGGTGACAGCTGCTGGAGTCATAGGTAAAGTCCGCCGTGTAGAGGGAAAAAAGGAAAGGTGACAGCACTGTCCCTTGAGGCACCCCGGTGCTGCAGATGGTCACCTCAGACCTGCAGTCCTGCAGCCTCACATACTGCGGCCTGTTGGTGAGGTAGTCCATCGTCCATGCTGCCAGCTGTGTCCCAACTCCTGCGTCCTCCATCTTCTTCCTTAGCAGCGCCGGCTGGATGGTGTTGAAAGCACTTGAGAAGTCAAAAAACATGACTCTCACAGTGCTACCGGCGGCTTCCAGGTGAGTCAGTGCCCGGTGCTGCAGGTAGATGACGGCGTCGTCCACCCCCATCTTTGGCCTGTAGGCGAACTGCAGCGGATCCAACGCAGAGCTCACCGTCGTGCGTAGCTCGCGGAGTACCAGCCTCTCCAAGGTCTTCATCAGATGGGAGGTCAGGGCGACTGGTCTGAAGTGGCTCGGCTTCTTCGCATGTACCGCCTTGGGAACCGGAACCACACAGGAGGTCTTCCACTGGACCGGGACCTTCTCCAGTTTGAGGCTCAGGTTGAAGATGTGTGTGACCAACTCACAAAGTTGATCAGCACAATCCCTGAGCAGTCTGGGGCTGAGTCCATCTGGTCCAGCAGCTTTCCTGATCTTCAGTCGCCTTAATTCTCTCCTCACCTGTTCCGATGTAACAGAGAGAGGTGGCTGTGGGGGGTTGGGCAGCTGAGGCAGTAGGGCTTGTTGGGGTGGAGAAAGGTGGCTTGGAGGTGAGTACTAGACTCTGGTGTTGTGGTACTGTAGTAACAAGTATATATGTGTTGTATTGTCCAGTACTAGACTCTGGTGTTGTGGTACTGTAGTAACAAGTATATATGTGTAGTATTGTCCAGTACTTGACTCTGGTGTTGTAATACTGTAGTAACAAGTATATATGTGTAGTATTGTCCAGTACTTGACTCTAGTGTTATGATAGTGTAGTAACAAGTATATATGTGTAGTATTGTCCAGTACTTGACTCTGGTGTTGTAATACTGTAGTAACAAGTATATATGTGTAGTATTGTCCAGTACTTGACTCTGGTGTAGTGATACTGTAGTAACAAGTATATATGTGTAGTATTGTCCAGTACTAGACTCTGGTGTTGTGGTACTGTAGTAACAAGTATATATGTGTAGTATTGTCCAGTACTTGACTCTGGTGTTGTGGTACTGTAGTAACAAGTATATATGTGTAGTATTGTCCAGTACTTGACTCTGGTGTTGTGGTACTGTAGTAACAAGTATATATGTGTAGTATTGTCCAGTACTAGACTCTGGTGTTGTGGTACTGTAGTAACAAGTATATATGTGTTGTATTGTCCAGTACTAGACTCCGGAGTTGTGGTACTGTAGTAACAAGTATATATGTGTAGTATTGTCCAGTACTTGACTCTGGTGTTGTAGTATTTACAGACCACATGACTCTTGATGAAGTCGTAACTGCTTTAATTTGTTTTCAAACCAAAATATGTCCAAACATCAGCTTTAAAAGCTGCTGGAGTCACTGTATCCTCTCGTCCTCAGTCATCAGTATCATGATGTATTGACGTGGTCTCTTCGCTCCCGACAGGAAACGTCTTCTCACCTGGTCTCCGTGGACAGTGAAGACAAAGTCATCTTCGTCACGTTCAAAACCTTCCAGGAAGTTTGGAAGTTCACGACCTACTACGCTCACGGTGGGTTCGGGTTCGAGATCAAGGAACAAGTCAGAACCATCGAGAACGACCGTGACGACATGTTATACTTCAGGAGCAGAAACTCTCTCCTGTGAACCCTCCTAGGGTTTCTGGGAAACTGTTTGGAGAACCTGCTGTTCGACCAGAAGTTCTGGCTCGTCTCGATGGAGAAAGAGGTGGAGCTGGAGGTGTCTTTGGACGAGAGCAGGATGAACCTTCTCTACAAGAGCATCCTCATGCAGGAGGGTGAGTGACTGCGTGGACAACACACCTCAAGGTCTCCTGGGTCAGCTGGGTTCACTCCGGTCCCTCAGAAGTGAACCCGATCTTCTAGGACTCCAATGATCTCCAGTCAATCCATGTCTGGACTTTGATGATTTTAGTTTTAGCCATTAACACAGGGGTGGACCATTGCTGTGTCTCAAATCGCATACTTCTCTTAGTATACTAGAAGTTAGTATGCATCATGATAGTGTATGTACTAACTAGTAACTAATCCTCCACAGATAGTATGTCTCAAATCTCATACTTCTCTTAGTATACTAGAAGTTAGTATCATCAGGATAGTGTACGTACTAACTAGTAACTAATCCTCCACAGATAGTATGTCTCAAATCTCATACTTCTCTTAGTATACTAGAAGTTAGTATCATCAGGATAGTGTACGTACTAACTAGTAACTAATCCTCCACAGATAGTATGTCTCAAATCTCATACTTCTCTTAGTATACTAGAAGTTAGTATCATCAGGATAGTGTACGTACTAACTAGTAACTAATCCTCCACAGATAGTATGTCTCAAATTGCATACTTCTCTTAGTATACTAGAAGTTAGTATCATCAGGATAGTGTACGTACTAACTAGTAACTAATCCTCCACAGATAGTATGTCTCAAATCACATATTTCTCTTAGTATACTAGAAGTTAGTATCATCAGGATAGTGTACGTACTAACTAGTAACTAATCCTCCACAGATAGTATGTCTCAAATCACATACTTCTCTTAGTATACTAGAAGTTAGTATCATCAGGATAGTGTACGTACTAACTAGTAACTAATCCTCCACAGATAGTATGTCTCAAATCACATACTTCTCTTAGTATACTAGAAGTTAGTATCATCAGGATAGTGTACGTACTAACTAGTAACTAATCCTCCACAGATAGTATGTCTCAAATCGCATTCTTCTCTTAGTATACTAGAAGTTAGTATCATCAGGATAGTGTACGTACTAACTAGTAACTAATCCTCCACAGATAGTATGTCTCAAATCGCATACTTCTCTTAGTATACTAGAAGTTAGTATGCATCAGGATAGTGTACGTACTAACTAGTAACTAATCCTCCACAGATAGTATGTCTCAAATCACATACTTCTCTTAGTATACTAGAAGTTAGTATGCATCAGGATAGTGTACATACTAACTAGTAACTAATTCTCCACAGATAGTATGTCTCAAATCAAACTCTGCTGCTACACACTAACAGGAAATGACGCGACAGCTTCTTCTTCTACTACTATTTAACGATGGTTGCAACCAGCTGTTTGAACACTAGCGACACCTGCTGGCAGCACGTTTGCAAGTTTGGAAAAAGAAATAAAGAAAAAACATGAGAATCGAAATGTTGGCGAAATATTTAAGTTGGTATCAGCAGTGAAGACGTTTCATCCTACTACTGCTGCTGAAAATACAACTGTAAGTATATGAATATATATATATATATATATATATATATATATATATGACGTAACTTCCATTTACAACGTCACTAAGATGGCGGCTGTTTAGGGTGGATAGTGTCCATCGATCCATACTCAGTTTTGTGGGCGTTTTAGTTACAATTTAGTGTGTATGGAGCACTACATTTACATACTAAGAATTGAGACGCACTTATGCACTAAAAATACTAACTTTGAGTACGCAAGTATGCAATTTGAGACACAGCACATTATATTTCCTCGGGGGCCACATTATGTACCTGTTACAAGGGACCTCAAGCCAAAAGAAGGAAGAAAGAAATGAAGAATTTTATATGATGGGAAAATGATAAATAAATAAAAGAACATTTGAAAAAAAGCCTAGTAATTTAATTGTATATAATTTCATTATAATTCATTGTACTTTAAGGTTCTGAAAACATTGCATATTTCATATATTTTACCTTTTAAATAAAAAATACTTACATGTAAAACGAGTGCTATTATGTCATACTTTAATTTAACTCAATTTATTATTATTTATAAAATATAAAAAAAACACAATGAAAAGTATAAAAAAACAAACATAAAAAGGACAAATAAAAGAGGAGTAAAAAGATCTGTATATCTACGTACAAAAATGCATCATTAGGATTTAAATGTATATACATTTTATTTAGAAATATCATATAAAAGCACTACGAGTAAAAAGATGTCAATCTTGAGGAAAATATATTAAGGGTTGAACTAGTGATAGTATTGAGGATAAACATTTTGTTTTATAGTATTATTTTAAGAGCAAACATGTTAAAGCGACAATATACACATTTAAAACTAGATTTCACAGCCTTTGCATTTTTAATTTCAAATATATTTGTACTTTAGCTAGTTATATTAACTTCATATGTACCATTAGCAACTATAAATACTACCAATATTCATCTAATCTATACTTTTTATTATTTAAAGGCATCGACTTCCTTTTTCTTTTTCTACCCATTTAAATTCATGATGGTTGCAGATGAAAAGATTGATTTATACTTTAAAAAAATACAAGTTATTTATTGTTTTTAAAGGACCTGCAACGTTTAGTTTCCACCAGCAGGGGTTCTCTTGTCGAAATACTTAATCAAACATCATCTAAGTAAGTAAGTCATTTTTATGTCTATAATAAGTGATGTAAGTTAACACATTTATAAAAAAAAGTATTATTGGATTCACGCAACAAACAAACAGAAAAAAAGGAAAAGTAAAAAAACACGATAAAATAATGAACCCACTGAAAATGACTGATTCATTAAATGTGATTTATTCTTTCAAAGTTGTTCCTTTTTATATCAGTTTAACGTTTGCTTCTGAATGAATGTTCTTCCTCTAAACAATAATAATATTTTATTGTCTTTATTTCTCACAATATTTTCTCTCCGATTCCACCACAAATTGATTTCCTGTCAGAATCTTTTCAAAATGATTTCCTGTCTTTTCATCCAACATCGAGTTTTCGACAAAAACATCATGAGACAGACTTTTTGTTTCTGTCACAAAAATCCAAAGAAGAGTCGAACATGTTCACGGCTGCAGGTTTAAAGTCAAACAGGAAACTGGAAGACGGGAAGAAAAACGACAGGAAATGAACCTTCGACATGTTTGGACTCATTGATGATGTTGTTCTTTCTCTGAAGCTCTCGTGGAACATTTCAGGAACTTTCTTGACACATTATGATGCATTTTACAGATGATGTGTCGTGACCGTTTATGATCATGTTATAACACAAGCTATGACACGCTTCACGGTGTGATGATGTGTTGAAGGTTTTAAGAAAAATGGCCAAACTGTCATATGTTAGTAGAACTTTCTGTAAAGATGTTGAAATCAAACAAATACATGTTTAAATGATTTATTTACGAAGTGTTAACGAATAATAAAAAAAATATGATGACATTATATACAGATGTTCAAACTTAATACCGTATAAAATGTAATTACAAATATCATCACATGGCATTCTGTGAAGGTTTTTTAATTCAACTGAATATGATGTTAAATGTTATTACAATGTAATAACAAATACTGAAAAAAACACAAAAAAAACACTGAATTGGGTGTTAAATGTTATTACAATGTTATTTATGTTATGTTTATTTTAACGTCATATCACATTCTGAAAAGATGTTCATATCAACATTGTTTAATGTAATTACCATGTAATAACAACTTACATATTTAATTTTTAAAAATGCTATAATCCATTGATTTGGTGTTAAATGTTATTACATTTGAATTACAATTAACGTCATAACATTCTGTAATGATGTTCATATCAACTAAATACGTTGTTTAACGTAATTACCATCTAATAACAACTTGCATATTTAATTCTGAATAATTATTTTTATAAATCCACTGCATTAGGTTTTAAATGTTATTACATTTGAATTACAATTAATGTCATAACATTCTGTAAAGATGTTCATATCAACTAAATACGTTGTTTAATGCAATTACCATGTAATAACAACTTACATATTTAATTCTGAATTATTAATTTTATAAATCCACTGCATTAGGTTTTAAATGTTATTACAATTAAATTACAGATAATCTCGTATTACATTCTTAACAACGTTCAAATCAACAAAATACAGTGTTTGCTTAATTACAATTAAATAACAAATAACTATATCAAATTTAGACAGAATCTTCAAATCAACTCAATTGGATGTTTGTAAGTATAATGTACGTCCAAATAAGGTAGTATTAGATTCTGAAAATACATTCAAATACTATCACGTTGTACAAAAACTCAATTAGCTTTTAATAAGTTGACGTAAATGATGGTAAACCATCATAAATTATCTATAAAACCTCATACAACTATAATGATATCATAGGAATGTGTTTGTAATGAATTAGAACATTTGAACCAAGACGACCTTCGACCTCTCTGAGGTGTTTTTCTTCTTCTTTTCTCCCACAAGGTTCGTTGTTTGCTCGCTGCACGTCCAACCAGATGTTCGACAGCTCCACCTCTGGAGGAGACCTGTACCTGGAGCAGGGAGAGATAGCCCAGTTTGAGCCTCCCTTCCTGGGCTCGGGTTGGACCGTGCTGTGCCTGGCCGACGGGTCTCGGGGGACGTCCCCCAAACCTGCCCTGGAACCCATCCTTCCCTTTCACCAGTGAGCCGCGTCCTCGGTCCACTGTTGGTCCGCGACCGAAAGTCCTCTTTTCATCCCACCTCCAGATCCTTCCTTAAATCCTGCCCCGAGGGCATCCTGGTGGGCGACGGAAAGCCTTCCTGTCAGTTCCCTCTTCAGTTGGGTGAGAACATGTGACACATGTCAGCCATGTTTGACCTCCTTCAACACTTTTATGAGATACAATCGTTGACTTTTACTCTCCTGCCTCATCCTCCCGCAGGTTTACGAGTTTCTTACACAACATTATTTCAACCTACATATACTTTCCTGAAGATCTTTGTTTGAACATCCTTGTAGTCCTTTTATATGATATTTTTAAATCAAATGTATAAACAATTGATTTACTGCTGGTCTTAATGTCATTTCTTTATCATGCAGTTTTGTACGTAAAGGTTATTGTTTGAATGTATTTTTTCTCCTCTTTTTTGCCTTTAATTTAACCTTTTTTTATATGTTTTTGTTTTATACTTTTCGTAGTGTTTTTACATAATATGTTTTAATAAAAAGCATATAAAATAATATTATATATTATCAATAAAAAAAACAATAAAACAAAAGGATGGCATAACAACACTTTTTTAGCATTTGATTTATTTAAATTTAAATGGTAAAATATATGAAATTGTTATGTTTTTAGAATCATAAAATAAAATTATTCACAATCAAATCAAGAACTAATCTTATTTTCAAATGTACTTTTACTTATTAATCTTAAAATCTTTCCATCATAAACAATTCTTTATTTGTCTCTTCCTTATTTTGGCTGGACGGCCCCTTGTAACAGAAATATACTGTATATATAACGTGGCCCCTGAGGAAATATATAAATAATTGCACACCCTGACCTATAAGAACGTTAGTGTTGAAAGTGATTGTTCACCCAAACTCTACTCATTATCTACTCACCCTCATGTCGACTTAGGGTTAGGAATTTATTTGGATGAATCCGTTCCTTTTTATTTTTGGACAGAAAAGTACATCAATATAGCGACTGCGAGCTCCGACTGTCTACTAGGATATTTACCCAGAGTGCCTTCTGTCTGAGTCTCATGTTAGCCTTTTAGCTTCTGCTACAAACAAGCATAAAGATGTATAGACTTGTTTTTTGCCAAATTACAAAAATAACAGTATATATAACTTATAATAATAAGAAAATGTTTGCCACGACATACAGATTTGACTCAAACTCCAAAAAAAAACACAGAGATTACTCTGAAAACAGAGATAATTCTGATAAATTGAGCCTCAAAAGATAAAGACAATATTTATTTTGGCCGCAATTTAACTTTGAATACTATATTTGTTCTTATTTTATTTTTTATGAATCTACCGCCTGTGTTGCTGTGTGCTGTTTGGAGAAACAATTTCCCGAAGAAGATCTCTAGAGGGATCAATAAAGTTCTATCTACCTATATCTTCATTTTTTTAATGATAATAAACTAGTAATTTTTTGCGTAAATCTAGCCAATCACTGAAGCCACCT
This sequence comes from Callionymus lyra, assembly GCF_982586985.1. NCBI lineage: Eukaryota > Metazoa > Chordata > Actinopteri > Syngnathiformes > Callionymidae > Callionymus > Callionymus lyra. The sequence goes on along the minus strand of NC_141821.1, from coordinate 4,266,673 downwards.
CGCAATATGAACCAATCAGAAGCAACAAGAGGCGTGTCTATCTGTCAGTTCAGCGTCTCTACGCAGATAGAAACGAAGGCGAGTCGTCGAGTCATCGTAGCGTAACGAAACCGAGCGGTAAATTCCCCAAATTGTGTTCAGAAGGATAAATAAACTCTTGTATTTCTGTCTCTCCTCCAGCCAGAGGAACCTGTGTAGCGATGGCTAGCTACGACCCTGAAGGGCCCGAGGAACTGAAAGTCTCGGCCGGGGATCGGATCTTCATCGTTGGGTTCCTGGTGTCGTGCTTGGACTGGTTCGTGGGACGGAACGAGGCGACCGGTGAAGTGGGTCTGCTCGGGACAGACGCGGTCAAAACCAGCGACGACGTCTACGAGTACGATTCTTTTACGTGGTCAACAAGCCGGATGTAAGAGTGGTTCCTCACTTCCAGGGCGGAGGATGTTCTCCTGGAAGGGGAGGAAGGGATGTTTTCAACGCCGGAGATGAACGATGTCGTCGATGAGACCATCGTCGTGCTGAAGAACCGGTCGCACGACGACACGGGACAGAAATACAAACTGGGTGAGACACATCAACCAACCTTTTTATGGTCCAATCCAAAGAATGTCCTTCAAGTCTTCAAGCGTGTGATGATATTTCCTTTATAACCAGATATCCTCAGCTCCAGAGGATCAAGGTCAGGTGAGTTCTTCATCAATCTGTCTTCATCAGTCGAACAGAACATGAGTCTTTGTGGTTCTTTCAGATGTTAACAGTGAGAACATTCCGTCGGACCTGAAGAGGAATATCCAGAAGATTCTGGACGATTCATCTGAAGACTCTCCCGTGAGCAGCAGAACATCTCAGCAGAAGACTCCAGACACAGATGACCGTCGAGAGCCTCCGTGCTTCACCATCGACCCGCTCGAGGAAGGAGGCGTCACCGAGAGCTGCCTTCAACTCCTCTCCTTTCTGGACGGACGCCGGTTCAAAGCAGAATTCGGGGACCTGTACGGACTGAGCTCTGAGGGCATCACCTCCTCGACCTTCAGAGGTCATTCTGATCAGGACGAGCTGATCGGATTTTTAGCCGCTGCCCGAGAAACTGCTCGGAAGAAGCGCCTGCTTTGGTCGCAAACTCGATTGTGTTTCCTGTTGGCGAAGCTCTGCGCCGGGAGGACCAAGTTCAGCCAGGCCAGGGTCTACTTCGAGGAGGCTCTCAGTCTGCCGCACGAGGGCTTCCTGGACTTCCGGCTCTTGGCCAGCATCTACTCCAGCCTGAGCGTGATATATCTGTTGCAGAAAAACACTGAGCGTTTTTTCTACGTGTCCGAGCGACTCGCTGCTCTGCTGATGGCGTTCCCGTGCTGCCTGGACTGCATCCAGGATAACTTGGCGCTCAAGTTGGTCCTCAAGAAAGCCATCCTGTGTGAGAACGTCGCGGCCGAAGCCCGTGGTTGTTATCTTCTGGCCCAGCATCACTGGAAGCGCTCGGAGGAGGCTCAGGCCATCTCCTACTTCGAGAGGCTTCTTCTTCTTTGTCCTTCAGAGACGTGGAGCGTCTCGACCAGTCACGGGTACCTGACTCTGGGGAAGCTCTACCGTGACCTCCGCCTCCCGCACCTCAGTGTCAGCTCAGCTCGGCGAGCTTCAAGGGAGCCGACCTCTGAGCTGAGGCACAGCCTGGAGGGACTGCTGCTGGTCTTGGACGAGGCCAAAGAACTGCACGGTGTCACCGCCCAGGAGGCTTCTCTGCCGACTCACATGGCTCCCTTCCTGCACCGGTGTCTTCTCGTCTCCAGACTCTCCGAGGGCGACGCTGACTCGCTCCACCTGCTGAACTACCACCTCACCACGTGTCTGAGTCGTCTGCTGGCGGATCACGGGATGGTCGGAAACGCCATCTACCACATGCACTCGCTCATCAACAACAGCCCGCCGCTGCAGCAGCTGCAGGTCTCGCTCAAGGACCGGAAGAACACCCTGGTCTGGCTGGCCTGGCTTCACGTCGACAACCAGCAGCCGGAAGATGCTCTGGAGATCCTGGAGTCCATCTTGGACATCATGCCGGAGCACTGCACCTCCCAGCAGGAAGGTACGCAGAGTCCGGTTCTTGAAGGTGACATGGTGGTCCTGTTGACGTGCATCAGGTTCTGTCTCATGATTTCAATGGTCGCGCCAAAGAAAATACATTTAGTTCTTCAAACTGCTGACGAAAGTCACTTTCTTTTGAGATCTTTATTTAAAGCACGTGGACTAATGATCTGTCAGTGAAGGTTTTAAGGGAAACTCGATCAGGTCAAGAAGACCCTCGTGAAAATGTAAACACGTCCAATGTTGAGGATATTTTCAGAGAGTTTTAGTTCCTTTTGCTCGTCTTAAGGGGTCACGAGAAGAACCCCCTGAAGGTTCATATTTCTCTACTTTTCAATACAATGCATGTCATATATTTTCTTTAATATTACACAAAGATATTTCCTAATTTTCAGCTGCTTTCAGCCATTGTTGGGACGGAAAAACCATGAATGTCAAAAAAAAAAGAAAAAGAATAAGCATGAAAAAATAAGGGTGAAAAAAACAACTTTCAAGAGGGAAAAAATAATAATTTTTAGAGCGAATAAAAGAAAAATTACTTGCGCGAAAAACTGAAAAATAATTTTAAATATTTTAGAGCGAAACACTGTTATTAGCATAAAAACCGAATAAGAGAAAACAAGAGCGAAAAAGATTTAGGAGCAAAAAAAACGAAAAATAATTGGAGTTTATAAAAGATAAATAATTCGCAAAAAAATAAGAATTATCAGAGTGCAAAACAAAGACACTATAAACAGAAAAAGCGAAGAAGAAGAATGAATTGAGAATAAAACAGTTCGATTGAAAACACAAAAAGAATTGTACAAATTGTTTTTCTCTTTTTTGTGCTTCTTATTTTTGCATCTTCGAGCAAATAGTTTTTTTCTCCATTTATTCTTCCGTTTCTGCTCTAATGATTTTTTTGTTCTTTGTACAAATTATTTTATCCATTTTGTGCTAAATAACTGAACAATTATTAGCAGAAAAACAAACAACGAAACATAAAAAGGGCGAAATAAACTATTAGGAGCAAAAATAAATAAATGATAATAATTTTTAAAAAAAACGAAAAAACAATAAAAAAAAGTTATTTTTCTTTGAATAAGAAAAATTGAAAAACCTGCCAGAGGATCTTCTTGTGAGTCACTCAAGTCTTCTGTCTGCTCAGGTCTCGTCCTCAACATGTGCGGGGTGGCCTTCCGACGGATGGGTGACCTCAGGAGGGCAGCAGAGAGCTACCAAGCAGCCATCGACATCTGCCAGGAGTACGAGGACCTGCCCAACTGGGCTGTGGCTCAGGCCAACCTCGGTATGGATCTGCAACCGATGAACCTAAACCTGCTGAAGTCCTGCTCACGGGGGTCCTGATCCCTCCTCGCAGGGATGCTGTGCCTGAAGGCCGGAGCCACAGGTCTGGCTCAGCGACACCTGAGCGAGTCGGTGCAGCTCTTCTCTGAGCTGGACCAGCACCACCACGTGGAGAACTTCATCTTCGTGCTCCTGGAGCTGGGGAAGCTCTACGTGAAGCAGCAGAAACCTGACCTTGGGAAGGGATGCTACGAGTGGGCGCTGCTGTTGGCCATCGCCGCTGACCTCTCAGAATGTAAACTTCTACTTGGTTTTTATCTGAAGAAATCAATGACCTTTTTTTTTCTTCTTCTTGGTCAAGGTCAACTCAGGGCCACGAGGCATCTGTGTCGCCTGTACGGGTTCGAGAGGCCAGACCAGGCCAAGTGCATCATCTACAGCCGGTACCAGGTCCAGCTGCTGCAGCGAACCAAAGACCGAAGACAAGAAGCCGAAGCCCTGGAGACGGTTAGCAAACTCTACCTGACGCTGGGCACAGAGAGGTGAGGCCGTTGCTATGACGACGTATATGGGTTGTAAGGATTTCATGTTAGAATCTCAAGAAAATACCAGTAAAAATTCATTTAAACATTAAAAAAATATGGAGATTTTTTTAAGCTTACTAAATTGATTTTTAACAGCAATGTATCTATTTTCTATTAAAAATTAATGAATAAATAAACTCATATTTAATTGTCATCATAGATCTTATAGTATGTTAAAAATAAAAGAATAACCTTTTTTAAAAAATGTCCAATTAACATGAAAATATTCACAGCGTTCATTCAGCGTAATGATTGAACTTCCGGCCACTAGATGGCAACAGTCATTTCAGTCTTCGAAGCTTAAGGAACAAGGAAGTACCGCAAGATCTCAGTGATGACTAAGGACGAGAGGATACACAAGAATCCAGCTGCTTTCAAAGCTTTTGTTTGGATGTATTTCGAATTTGAGTTCCATAAATTGAACCAAAAGAAATTGGACCAATCACAAGAAGTCACTAAAATTCAGTGATCCCTAAAATCGTTTACGAACATTACGTAAGTGTATCGTAATATATCGTAGCGTGAGCTAAGTGTATCGTTACAGCCATATGGTACGGTAAAAAAAATAAAAATTGGGTAAATTGCTGCTTGGTAACTTTCTTTCCTTGTTTTTTTCTGTCAAATTTATAGGTATTCTTTTAACTAACGCAGGTCGCTATCGATAGCTTAACTAAACTAGCATTGCTAACATTAGAAAGCAGTTACATGATAAATATTCTGAGTAAAACATGATTAAGATTTTTTTGTTGTTGCTTACATCAACAAAGACAAACATCTCTTGTTCTAGTAACACACTAACAGTCAAAGTATAATTGTAATCGGATTCTATTTCAAGTTACAATAAGTTTGTTTTTGGTTTTTTTATACCCATAATGCATTGTGTTATACAGTAACACTTGGGCTGTGTCCAAAATCATGCACTTGTGCACTTACACTTAGTATTTTGAGTGCACCTCAATTAACAGTGTGCGAAAATGTAGTGCGCAATAAGAACACTCAATTGGTGCACTTAAGTGGCCAGAAAATTAAGTGTGGATCGATGGACACGTTCCACCCTCAACAGCCGCCATCTTAGTGACGTAGATGAAGCTAAACAGAAGCTAAACTGAAGCTAAACTGAAGCTAAACTGAAGCTAAACTGAAGCTAAACTGAAGCTACGTCACTGACGACGCGTCTTCAGAGCAGATACTGACATAAAGGTCTCGAGAAAACAGTCATTTTTACCACAAAACAACACAACAACATTAATAACACAATGAAACACAACTGAATAACTTCGATTGGAGTGTTGTCAAGTGTCGGCGATAGAGTTCCAGCAGCTGGTTTCAATCGGTGTTAAATAGTAGTAGAAGAAGAAGCGTCATTTCCTGTTAGTGTGTAGCAGCAGAGTTTGATTTGAGACATACTATCTGTTGTAAATGTGTACTATAAACCAGTGCACTCAGGGATTTGTGACACAGCCTTGAAAAAACACAAGAAGAGAAGCTGCTCTATCTTTTTTCACTGTAGAATGTGTTGCAGTGCAGTTTGGGGCAGAACGTCTGAGAAATACCTTCAACATAAAAACCGACACACGTTGAATGTTGAAGGACATTTGATTCCTCGCTCAGAAGGTCGTCCAGGAATATCTTGGAAGGGACCATGGGTCAGATCTAGACTTTCTCTACTAGTTTGGTCTGAAAATAAGTTCCTCAAACATCTGGAAGAGGTTTGTGGGAAGAGAAGAAAAGATGGGCCTCTTTGCTCCACCGGTTCATAATGTCATCCTGACCTCGGATGATCCTGAGAAGACGAGTGGAATATTAGATCTCAGGCATTACTGCGCCAGAGTAGAACTTACATTGATGGTATGCTTTAAGCATGGGTGGGCATTCAAATGTATTGTGGTCCGGGGGGCCATCAAGACAAAAGGGAGGATGAAGAGCCAAAATATGATGGAAGAACTGTTTTAAAAAGCAAGACTTGGGGAAAATTAAATTTAGAGTTTATAAAATGATTAAAAGAATATATAATTCAGTCACGATTTTGACCCAGGTGTTAATTTCCAATATATGAATTCAACATAACAGCCAATAAGTATTATTTATTGTATTTATTAGAAGAATGACTGCAGTTAGAACCGTTAGCAGGCTAAGCTAGCAAGTATAGCATGAGAGAAAAGAGTTTCCTTTACTTTTTTACATATTTTTTATTTTTATTTTTATTTTCAACAGATTTTCTGTAACGTGTCGGTCAGATAAGCGTCACCATCTAAACTACCAAAACACCAAAAACAAATTGTGTCAAATTGTGTGGGAACTTTCCTGCTGCCTGAGACCTCGGCTCCTGGTTTGAAACAGTTTTATTAAAAAGAAAAAGTAAACTTGCGTACGGGTTATAAGAAGAGACGAATACACATGTTTAAAATAATATAAAAACTGATCTGAATATAATAATACTGATAATAAAACAACAACAACAATTATGTAAAATATACAAGTTAATAATTAAATAATGATAAATATATCAACAACAATAAACACTAGTAGTAGATTATTTCTAAACATGCACACACTGCAGAAGTAGAGGAACCGGGACTGAAGGGGAATAAAAACACTTATTATAAAGATTTATTTAGTTATTGTTCAAAAGTACAATAGTCTCTCCTTCCTGCATCACAGGTGAACAAATCTGACTGAAGTTGTTGCTCAGAGTGAATATTTCAATGTGGGACGAACATAAATGAGGTTTTTTCAAAGAGATATTAAACGTAATAATAATTAACATGTAAATATAGTCCGTGTCCTTGAGAAGAATAGAGAAAATGTAACATTGAAACATTAATGTAACATTTGATGCTCGAACATTTGGTGACACATTATTGTCTCCCACCAGGGCGTTCCGGGCGGCTCTGGACTACACAAAGACCAGTCTTGGTATTTTCATAGATCTGGGCTGTAAAGAGAAAGAGGCCTACAGCTGGTTGGAATCCGGAAAGATCTACCACCTGCTGGGTCAGACGGAGCTGGTGGAGCTTTACGTGCAGGTCTGTAGTCTGTGCTTCCACGACATTCCATCGCCAGCCGGGTCTGAGCTGAAGATCTGTCTCCAGGCGTCCCAGGAGGTCGCTCTCACCACAGGAGACACCAGGTTCATCCTGAAGATACTGGAGGCGGCCGGAGACATTTTCTTCAACAGTGAGAAGGACCAGGACAAGGCCGTCACCTTCTACCGAGTAACAGTTGTTGCTGATGATTCGTGTTTCCTGCCGGGTCACTCAAACCTTTGGACTCTTCTCTCCTGGTCTCCAGGACAGAGCTCTTCCCATCGCCGTGAAGACCGGCTGCGTTCACACCAAGCTGAGGCTGTGCAACAAACTGACCGAAGCTCTGCTCAATCTGCACCTGGATGGAGAAGCTCTGGAGTTCGCTCAGACGTCCCTGGACATCAGCATCACCCTGGGTACGACCCGAGCTTCCCCCTTATAACAGTTACTTATTACTTTGGCCTCGTTTCTACCTACGAACATAAAGAGCCTAACCTGAAAAGAAAATAGTTTGGTTACAGTTGAAAATTGTTTGATTATAGTTGAAAATTGTTTGATTACAGTTGAAAATTGTTTGTTTATAGTTGAAAATTGTTTGATTATAGTTGAAAATTGTTTGATTACAGTTGAAAATTGTTTGTTTATAGTTGAAAATTGTTTGTTTATAGTTGAAAATTGTTTGATTATAGTTGAAAATTGTTTGATTATAGTTGAAAATTGTTTGTTTATAGTTGAAAATTGTTTGATTATAGTTGAAAATTGTTTGATTATAGTTGAAAATTTTTGATTATAGTTGAAAATTTTTGATTATAGTTGAAAATTGTTTGATTATAGTTGAAAATTGTTTGTTTATAGTTGAAAATTGTTTGATTATAGTTGAAAATTGTTTGTTTATAGTTGAAAATTGTTTGATTATAGTTGAAAATTGTTTGATTATAGTTGAAAATTGTTTGATTATAGTTGAAAATTGTTTGTTTATAGTTGAAAATTGTTTGATTATAGTTGAAAATTGTTTGATTATAGTTGAAAATTGTTTGTTTATAGTTGAAAATTGTTTGATTATAGTTGAAAATTGTTTGATTATAGTTGAAAATTGTTTGTTTATAGTTGAAAATTGTTTGATTATAGTTGAAAATTGTTTGATTACAGTTGAAAATTGTTTTATTATAGTTGAAAATTGTTTGATTATAGTTGAAAATTGTTTGATTATAGTTGAAAATTGTTTGATTATAGTTGAAAATTGTTTAATTACAGTTGAAAATTGTTTGATTATAGTTGAAAATTGTTTGATTATAGTTGAAAATTGTTTAATTACAGTTGAAAATTGTTTGATTATAGTTGAACATTTTTTGATTATAGTTGAAAATTGTTGGATTACAGTTGAAAATTGTTTGATTATAGTTGAAAATGATTTTATTAAAGTTCAAAATTATTCGTCACAAGTGTACAATTGTATAAATAAACAACTAAAAAAATAAACAAACATAAAAGACTTAAGATATAAATGACATTGTAGCGTAAAAGCCTCTGAACTGTGTGTTGCAGGCGACCGGCTGAACGAGCGCGTGGCCTACCATCGCCTGGGCTCCTTGTATCACAGCCTGAAGCAGTGCGAGTTGGCCGAGCATCACTTCCTGAAGGCTCTGACTCTCTGTCCGTCGCCTCTGCAGTTCGACGAGGAGACGCTCTACTACGCCAGAGTGTACCAGACGCTGGGAGACATCATCTTCTACGACCTGAAGGTGAGACTGTCACACGGAGACGCGTCCGGCGTCGCCTTCATCTCGCTCTGCTTCTGCTCCAGGACCCGTTCGACGCCGCCGGCTACTATCACCTGGCGCTGGCGGCGGCCATGGACGTGGGGAACAAGAAGTCTCAGTTGGTCCTCTGCACCCGCCTCGCCACCATCTACCACAACTTCCTCATCGACCGAGAACTCTCGCTCTTCTTCTACCAGAAGGCGAGAGGATTCGCGGCCGAGCTGAACATGAAGAGGATCAACATCTCACCTGACCAGGTGCACAGGAGAGAAGACTCCAGATGAACCAGTCGTGTCTGGAGTTGCTTCAAGGCTGAAGAGTTGAGACGGAGCAGTAAAAAAAAGGACGCTGGTATAAAACTGAACTGAAGTCAGGTTCAGGATTTTGTTTTCTTGTCTTTTCTTTTTAAGGTTTTTAATGCTAAATTGATGAAGTGTGTCGACTGAGATTTAGCGTTGATCAAAACTCTGACTTCAAATGGAAGAAACAAAGGATTATTAAAGCTGTAAAATGGAACATTTTCTGTGATGTTTCATTTTAAAAATTCCTAACTTCCCTCTAGATTTATTTGAATGTTGCTCTTCACCTGCACAATTTCAGAGCTTATTTGGTCATCAAACTACTTAACAGACGGTGATTGCATTCATTCCCATAATCTCTAAATAAGTGCAAACACCTAAAGGAACGATAAGCCTTCTGTATGTTTGTCAACAATAGACACGTCGATCAGGGCTGGCCAAGTTTTTAGACATTGCAATTACACAGTTCTAACACCAGGGGAGCCAGAAACAAATGTTCCCAATCTTACAAAGTGGGGCTTTAATAGTTATATTTATTGTCTCTTGTGAGTCATCACTCTTGTTATCAAGTCGTCATACATAGCTGAGAAGTTTTCTCAGGAGCTCAAATTACTTTACATATTTCTCCAATGAGAGTCGTTGGTTGACGATGAAAATATATGCAGGAACAACCAGGTCTGTTGCTCGTCGGTTCGACCTCGATCGGAACATCTGAACAAGCCTGGCTGTCATCTTTGTTTTCCTCGTCCTGGGGATTCAGGACCTTTTGATCCGGATTATTTGGAGAAATACGAGAACTTTCATCCTTTTATGAGTCGACTCAAGATATGTTTTCAATTATTTTTGTGTTTGTACGACTTTGCGTTGGTTGATTCATCGCTCGGACTTCTCTTTGCTGATAAGAGTGAAATATGAAATGAAAGAACCAGCTGTATCTACAAAAAGCTCAAAATGATTAATCTTTCTTTTTTTTATGTAGTTATATCATCTAAATCGAAGGTTCCAGTTAAACAAAAAAAACTTTCTGCGAGATATTTATCCGAAGCGCAGAAGTCATATGCTGAGAAATAATGCAGTATTAGTGAGGTACTAATGAAGCTTCATGAAAGAGTGTCATATATTTTAGAGGTCAGTAGGTGGCGCACTCGGTTTTAAAATGATGTGAGGTTTCAATAGTATAACATTTCAAGCAATAGATTATAGAGCAACTATTTTTAAAGGTGTTTCTAAAAGGTGTGCGTGCGTAAAACAAGTTTGTGTGCGTACTTCTATGTTTGTGTGCGTACTTTTCAAATGTGTGCGTGTTTTCTGCGAAAAATGCGAGTACAAATCCTCTTTTTACAAACTTTAAAAAAGTACGAATCAAAGTTATGAACACGAATCACTTTCCTGTCAATTATGAGGTCACGGGGTCATTCAAGGGTCACGGGTGTTACTCATCGAACCAAGATTCAATGATCCAGTCAGAACATTCCTCATGTGCGACCAATACATCGCATATTTCTGAAATGGCGGAACAGCAAGCGAACCGAACTCAGGTAAATAAAGCAAGACACTTGTTTTGTTTTTGTTTTGACCATGTTGTCAATCTTGGAACTTATAGATGTGTGTGTATATATATATACAGTATATATATATATATATATATATATACATATATATATATATATATATATACATCATATGCACTTTATTTACTTAAGTTTGGTTCGCTTGCTGTTCCGCCATTTCAGAAGTATTGGTCGCACATGAGGAATGTTCTGACTGGATCATTGAATCTTGGTTCGATGAGTAACACCCGTGACCCTTGAATGACCCCGTGACCTCATATTTTACAGGAAAGTGATTCGTGTTCATAACTTTGATTCGTACTCGTCATTTAAAAAAGTTTGTAAAAAAAAAAAAAGGATTTGTACTCTTATGTTTTGCAGAAATCACGTTTAAAAAGTATAATAATATATTATTATTATTAAAAAGTATGCACAGAAACTTGTTTTACGCACGTTCTTACAGCAAACTGACCCTTTTTTCTCATATAAAGTCACTTTTTTTCCACAGCTGACGTCCTGCTAAGTAATTTTTTTGACTGAAGTTAATCTACAGACGGATACATTCTGTCAACAACAAGCGTCACAGGATATGAATGAAGTCTTTGAAGTCCCAGTGGCCGATGAAAGACGAACTTCCCGAACCTATCCTTACTTTCATTGGCACAGCTGAGAGCGATTAACCCGGACATCATGGACTTCACCTGTACTGACCCTCTGTCATGACCCGTATCACTGAGCTACAGGTTGACTTCCAAGAATTGAACTTGAAATGTTGTGTCCTTCTGAGTAACACTTCAGCGGATTCTACTTCATCCTTCCATACATCGTCATCTCTATCTGTGACGGATTTGTTTTCTTTCTTATTCAAATCTCATCTGAATACAGAAACACCAGCGTTGAAGATCAAGGACCTGGATCTAAAGTTCTGACCCACCAGAGCAGGGGAGCGCAATTATAATTCTTATTATAATTATTCTAGGGCCACATTCAATTCTGTGAATTAGGGGCCGTCAAGCAAAAAGAAAGACAAAAAAATCCCTAAAAAAAAAGGACATTCGTCATTAGATCGTGACATTTATTAATCTAAATAAGCTGCAACTGTTTTCTTGTATAGATGAGTTTTTTTCAAAACATTTCTTCAACTAACTTTAAAAAAATGTTTTAGAGGGATTAATATATACTCGAGAAATTACACACAAAAAGTAAATAAGCGTTATGTTGAAATGTAAATTAATAATAAATACAAAATACATTTGTTAATGCATAAGAACCATTTGTACACGATCATACTGTGACATTAAGAGGGCCGCATAGATACAGTCAAAGGGCCGCATGTGGCCCCCGGGATATTCAGTTAAAACCTTGAGTTCCTGACACCGATGAGTCAAGTTCCTATTATGTACGTAAATATTATTGTTTCCCGTCGTCGCCTCCGAGAAGCACCACGTTGAACTGAGAGGCCTGTGTCTCCTCAAGTGCCGAGTTACTCCAAACAAACAAGCTCGGCGACACGTCTCCGTCGCCACCCCGTTCCACGGCCCGGATGACCTCTGCGAGTTCTGGGATAGGATTACCGACGTGGACCCGTGTGAGGAGCAGGACTTAAAGATCACATCTGCAGATGGTTGTTACAGTTGCTTAACCGGCCCAAGTGTGAGTGAGTGGGCGGCGCCTCCTGCTCGAGGCTAATCTACATTTCTGTAAAGTGAAGTCATTTACGAAAAACCTGCTCGATCACCTGAGTCTTGTTTGAAATCCCTGCAAATGACGCCAGAGTCCTGGAAGTCAAAAGAGGTCAACATGGGTCACCTCCAGTGCACACAAAAGACTTCATAAACAAAATGGTTGGACCGTCTGACAACTTGGTATCTGGTTGAATGTACAGTACCCGAGGGTGGTCTACAATTATTCAAGCTACGACTATCACGCCGGCTCAATTGGGAGGTCATCATCATCACCGTCATCATTTCCAGATGCTGGATTCCAGACCACACTTTCCTGGCGAGCCGCTCTTCTCAAAAACAACCAGTCATTTATAGTCTTTTTATGGAGGATTTTTATCAGCTTAAAAAGTACTTGACTCTCATGCTGATGCAAACCTGAGGTGGACACTTGAAACAAACCACCATAAATGTATGTTTTTGTAATCTACCAGTTGTCTAGTTACCATGGTTACCATGATCTACTTCTACTTTGGTGACACCAAAGACTTTCGTAGCACAGAGACGGTCCATTATGGATAATTATTATTATTCGCTTCTAGAGAACGTAAAACCTTCACTCTTGTTCCAAACCTATTGGAGAAATATATGGTAGATATTTGTGTTACTTAAATCATCATTTTATACCTCGATTGCTGTTGTTTAATTAACCGTATTTCTCTGAAACAATACATGTTACGCTGTAGTCACCCATGGAACATACATGACCTCTAAGCGACATGTTCAAAATGAGTTTAAGGAGTAATTTAAGGATTATCTTTTACCCCTTTAATGTTCCACTATTGTGTACATACTAGCATTCTTCAGTTGTTTAGTGATATAATCGAGTTACTTAAACTACTTTAAGAGTTAAATGAAAGCGTTTTCACCCAGAGGTAAGTCATTAGTAAACGTTTTGTTTCCTACATTATGTTTCTCCAAATTGAATTTATGTTAGAAATAAATAAACTATGATTATACGTCTTCGATAAAGGTCTTTAACTA
>NC_141821.1:3943386-4003386 GCF_982586985.1 Callionymus lyra | reverse complement strand
GAGCATTGGTGGTTCAGTGGTAGAATTCTCGCCTGCCACGCCGGAGGCCCGGGTTAGATTCCCGGCCAATGCAAGCTCTTTTTGAGGATTTTCCTCCACACACTCAAACCAAAAGCATTTTCGTGCGGCATCATGCCTTCAGGTGCTTGGGTCTCGTTGGCGTGTGGGCAGTAATGGCTAGTCACTGCCTATCTTCTCCTGGCCCCAAGCTCACTTTTACTCAAAACCCAGCCCGAGGATCTTTCAGACTTACCCCTCCGACCTACAGACTCCTGCCCTGCCCTCTTTTCGTGCTATCCCCTGGGTCGCACACTAATCGAAATGAAAAAATAAGGAACGCTTCACGAATTTGCGTGTCATCCTTGCGCAGGGGCCATGCTAATCTTCTCTGTATCGTTCCAATTTTAATTGATGTAACAGCGAACTGTTACGACCAGTGCCAATCTGTGAACGGGAACATTTAGGTAGTCACTTCTCTGTGTCTTTTACTTAAGGGGCCAGTTGAGAGTGGAGCAGAGGCTCTCAGGAAGCTCTCTACATGAATAGGGTTACAGACCCCTGATCTACACAAACTTTGGCTCACCTTTATACTCTGCAAAAGTGCAGACTCTCTCAGTGGAGAACTTTCAAGTGGTGGGTTCAGTACTAAAACTCTGACAAAGTTTGATAATGTTCAAGGATGATAGGGTCTTTGGAATGTTGTGTGTTCCGCGGTAATAGAGGCATGGCGCATCGAGCATTGGTGGTTCAGTGGTAGAATTCTCGCCTGCCACGCCTTGTTGCTCGTCTTGAGTCTTGCTCCATAATATTGCGAGGAAGGGAAAACAATCGTTCTTTGTTTGTAGCTTTTATTCTAGCTTTGTCACAGCTCCGTTAGCACACCCGTCAGCAGCTGTGACAATCACATTTGCAACAACACACGTCACACGAGTACACGCCTATTTAACATAAAGTGTCCGCGGTGCGGTAAATTGACGACAATGACGTCATTCAACAATACATACATCCAGTGCATGGCAAAACAAAACATAACACAATGAACCAAAATAAACATGAGAGCAGATCACTCAACACCCCCCCTTGCTCTCATCATCTCAAACTATCTACGCTATCTGTTCTTTTAATTGCCGAAGAACCATTTTTTGAATTTTTCTATTTTTGTTCTCACTGCTGGTTTTGTCAGAATGTCTGCTGCCATCTCCTCTGAGGGACAGTAGACAATGTCTATTTTACCTTCATTTAATGCTTCACGAAGGAAGTGATATTTCACGTCAATATGTTTGGATCTTTGTCTATTCACTGGATTTTTGCTCAGTGCAATTGATCCTTGATTGTCTCCAAAGATCTTTGTGCAACTGTACAATCTTCCATCCATGCCACTTAACAGTTGTGTCAGATACCTACTTTCCTGAGCAGTGGTAGCCAAAGCAACATACTCTGCTTCACAAGTGGACAGAGCCACTGTGGGTTGTTTCCTGGTTTTCCAGGAGATTGCTGGGCCTTGTTCTGTAAGGCTGAAGCAATATCCTGTCGTGCTCCGCCTATCTTCTGTTGAAGATGCCCAGTCTGAGTCACTGAATGCTATAAGATGTAAATCCTCCTCACTCTTCCTGAAACTTAACTCAAAATCAGAAGTACCCTTTAGGTATCTTAACACATGCTTTGCTGCAGTCAAGTGTTCTTCGTTTGGATTGGCTACTGTCCGTGACAGCTTGCTCACAATCCAGCTTATGTCTGGTCTGGTGCAAGTCATGGCATAGATCAGGCTACCAACAATTTCTCTATATTCTTTGTTATTTGTAATTTCATCATTTTCAGTCGTGGCATTTTCTATTTTTTGTTCACTTGGAGTGCGTCTTGGTTTACACTCTGACATCCCAAATCTTTCTAGTATTTTTGTGATGTAGCTTTTCTGGTGCATTTTGATTTCATGTCTATCTTGTGTAAATTGTATACCCAAAAAGTAGAATAATTTCCCCAGATCTTTCATTTTAAATCTACATTTCATGGTTTCCTTGAACTTGTTTAATGACTCATCATCGCTGGCAGCAATGATGAGATCATCCACCCAGATGATTACAATGATAGTGACATTCCCGCTCTGCTTTCTGTATACACAATGGTCAGACAGATTTCTTATAAAGTCATTTTGCTCGAGGTGGTCATTTAAAAGTTGGTACCAGTTTCTCCCTGATTGTTTAAGACCATAGAGCGACTTCTTTAATTTGTACATTAGCTTCTGTCCTGTCTCTGAAGTCTCCTCAAAACCTTCTGGTTGTTCTATGTAAATCTCTTCTTCTATTGGAGCATGCAAGCATGCCGTTTTCACGTCCATTTGATGGACAATGTATTCATTTTGAACCGCTATTTGCATAAGGGCACGCACTGAAGAGATATTGGCCGTTGGAGCGAAGGTTTCCTGATAATCTATTCCCTTTGTTTGGCTGTATCCCTTGGCTACATATCTGGCTTTGAAAATGTTTCCTTTTTCTGCAGATTCTTTAAGAGCATAAACCCATTTTCCCCCAACTGCAGTTTTGCCTTCCGGTAGAGGTGTATCATTTTCTTTGAGTGAGCAAATCTCCCTCATTGCATGCTCCCATTTTGGTGCCTCAGGTGACATCTGTGCTTCACTGAAAGTTTGCGGACTCCACATACTGTCCTGTAACAATAGTCTACGCTTATATTTATCAAATCCTCATCTCTTTCATCTGTTATATAAGTTATATAATCTTTAAGGTATTTCGGGGGTCTTCTCTCTCTCCTTGGGTAGCGAGTGCTGTCACTGTGTGACGGTTCTGACATCACACTCTCTTCCCCTTCATTTTCTTCATTTTGATTCTTTAACTCCATTTCTGGACCCTCTTTAATTTTATGATGTTCCTTTCCATAATCCTGATAATCAGAATCTGATTCATTTGTTTGTGTTAGTTGCTCCGCATTTTTCTTTGTGATGAATTTCACCAATCTATGATTTGACACTCGTTCTTTGTCTGGATCATAAACCAAATATGCTGGGCTGTTTTTACTGTGCCCAACATATATGCCTTTTCCACATCTGGAGTAAAGTTTCTTGTGGTTGTGTTTGTATGTATAGCATCCTGATCCAAACACCCACATTTTGGATAGGTCCGGCCTTTTTCCTGTCAACATGAAGTAGGGAGTGTTTTTGGTCCTGTCACTGTAACACCTGTTTCGAATGTGAGCAGCATTTTGTACAGCATAAGGCCACAATCTTTTAGGTAACCCTTTTTCCAACAGTTGACACCTGGCCATGTCAAATAAAGTTCTCCATTGTCTCTCAGCTGTACCATTTTGATGGGGAGAATATGGACACGATGTTTCATGTCTAATGCCTTTGTCTCTCAGAAGTGACTGGAAAGCATTCCCTGTATATTCTGTTCCATTGTCCGATCTTATACATTTTACAGTCCCATACGGAGCACAATCTGCCAAGAACCTTTTAGTTGCTAATGCGGCATCACTCTTATTTTTAAGAAAGTAAACAGATATTGCCCCGGAAAAGTCATCTGTAAATGAAATTGCATATTTATGCCCGTCTAGACCGGTTGGTTCAATGGGACCTGCTAAATCTGTATGTACTAATTCAAGGGGCTGACTAGCTTTCACATCTGCCGTTCTGTTTCTGTTATTTGTAAATTTTCCTTCAGTGCATGTGTTACAGTCTATTTTACTGTTGCTGTCTGTGATCTGCATGCCCACCACCACATCAGGCAATTTCAATATATCATTTACATTGCAATGGCCCAATATCGTATGCCATGTTTTGACATCACAGGTTAAGTTTACCCTGTCATTGTACGTTTTCCCCCGGATAACCTCGTGTGTTTTCAAGTAGAACAATCTTTCGTGTTCCTCTAGAGGAAAAGATGTACCATCTTTAGCAACAAGTTCATTTTGTCCCTCTGCAAATGTCAATTTGGCTCCGTTACCTGTTGCTGCCTTCACGGAGAAGATGCTCTGGGGGTACGTTGGGATGTGTAAGGCTCTCTGCAGTGTGGTTGTGACCCACTTTCCCTTGGAGTCCTGTATCATCACCTCTGCGTCACCTCGCTTGAGCGCCACCCTGTTCCTCCGTCTTCCATCAGCAAGCTCCATGTAGTGTTTGGCCGGGTCAAACGACGCATCAAAGCGAGTAAACTTGTCCTTGTCCGTTATGATGTGTGACGTAGCTCCACAGTCCACCATCAGCCCATTCCTTCGTATGGTTGCTGTAGTCGCGGTAAAAGCAAATGTTTGTTCGTCCTCGTCATATCGCTACTTCTCCGCTGTCTGTTTTGCGCCATCTCTGTTTGTTCTCCTCCTGCACGTCTCGTCGGTGTGTGTGGAGCTCCTGTGGTAACTGCACCACTTCGATGCTGCTTTTTGCCGACAGTCTCTGGCCAAATGTCCGCAATGTCCATCCATAGCAGATCACAGATGATACATCCACTTTCATCACGTTGTCTGATTTTGGTTTGGAGTCAAACTTCTCCGTCTCCTCGTAACTTCGGAGTTTGCTCTTGAACTGTTGAAACGTTAAGTCGTCACTGCTCTGTGTAATATGTATGGCAAATGGCTTGTATGTCTCTGGGAGGCCCTTCAAAATCATGGCGATTATTAGTCCATCGCCTATAACTTATTTTGCATTTCGGAGTGACGTCACAGCTTTCTCAGCTCGGATGATATAATCCGTGACCGTCTCTTCTGGATCCTTCTTGAGTGATGTCAACTACGTGTATAATGCAATTATCCTGGGTTTACCTTGGCTGGCGTAGTGACTGCGCAGTATTCGGAGAGTCTTGCTGCCGTCGTCTGCAGCTTCTCTCATTACGAGCGACAAACTTGTGTCGTCTAGGAACTGTATTAGTTCTGCATAGCATTCTTCATTCTTTTCCTCGTCGGGATCATCTGACAGTATGATGTCTTTCAGTCCCATTTGCCTCAGGTGGCCGAGGAACTTTACTTCCCACAACTCGTAATTGTTTTCATCTCCGTCAAAGACTAACCTTTGCCATCTTCCTCCAATGTTGCGGCTGGGCCCATAACCTGTTGCTCGTCTTGAGTCTTGCTCCATAATATTGCGAGGAAGGGAAAACAATTGTTCTTTGTTTGTAGCTTTGTCACAGCTCCGTTAGCACACCTGTCAGCAGCTGTGACAATCACATTTGCAACAACACACGTCACGCGAGTACACGCCTATTTAACATAAAGTGTCCGCGGTGCGGTAAATTGACGACAATGACGTCATTCAACAATACATACATCCAGTGCATGGCAAAACAAAACATAACACAATAAACCAAAATAAACATGAGAGCAGATCACTCAACAACGCTTCACGAATTTGCATGTCATCCCTGCGCCCAGTGGAGCCTGATCTTCACTGTTAATGTTCCACATTCGTTCCACATGTTGACCAATCACCTCTCTAGCTCGTTCCTAATTGTCCCAGATCTAGCGCATGTTGACCAATCACCTCTCTAGCTCGTTCCTAATTGTCCCAGATTTGGCGCATGTTGACCAATCACGGCTCTCCCTCGTTCCAAATCTGAGATCGGCCACTCCCTCGTTCCAAACCTGAGATCGGCCATCTTGTTTCACTAGATACATGCTAATAAATAAAAAATAGAAATAGCGGCTATTTTCTCTCTTGTTCAGTATTTCCAATCGGATTTCATTTTTTTTCTCTGCGTACATCGTTTAAGGTAAGTGTCTGGAACATTCCTATGGAAAAATTATCTTCTAATTGTCTTTTATTTTTTATTATGAGCCTCGAAATATTTCTCCATTCACTTAGCATTGGTATGTGTATTCGCTATAGTGTAATAAGAATGTTCTCGTGACAATGTGGCATGATTCTATTCACCTATTTTATGTCTGGTTGTATTTTTAAGCCCGAAAAAATGTTCGTTTTGGTGAGCGATATTACGAGCATTGTTATGCTAATGAGTTGCGATGCTAATGCGTTGTGATGCTAATGCTTTTTTACGATTATTTTAACGGTGGTTTTTGGTGAAAACAGTTAAATATTCACCAATAAAATACAGCATTGTCGTATCTAAGCATATATTTTCATTATTTATAATAAATCAATATAAAACATAATCAATGACAAGTACAAATGCTTTTTACGATTATTTTAACGGTGCTTTTTTGTGAAAACAGTTAAATATTCACCAATAAAATACCGCATTGTCGTATCTTAGCATATATTTTCATTAATTATAATAAATCAATATAAAACATAATCAATGACAAGTACAAATGCTTTTTACGATTATTTTAACGGTGCTTTTTGGTGAAAACAGTTAAATATTCACCAATAAAATACCGCATTGTCGTATCTTAGCATATATTTTCATTAATTATAATAAATCAATATAAAACATAATCAATGACGAGTACAAATGCTTTTTACGATTATTTTAACGGTGCTTTTTGGTGAAAACAGTTAAATATTCACCAATAAAATACCGCATTGTCGTATCTTAGCATATATTTTCATTAATTATAATAAATCAATATAAAACATAATCAATGACAAGTACAAATGCTTTTTACGATTATTTTAACGGTGCTTTTTGGTGAAAACAGTTAAATATTCACCAATAAAATACCGCATTGTCGTATCTAAGCATATATTTTCATTATTCATAATAAATCAATATAAAACATAATAATAATAATAATCGCAGGTAAGTGTTTATGACAAATATGTTGTTAAATGTGATATACAATCTGGGGACCTTGCCAATGTTATGGTATACTATTACCTTGTCTCTGACAGCTAATATTATGCTTTTTTTTTCAGGATTCATTTCAGTAATGGGGTCGAAGCCTACATTCAAGAGACTCAGCAGCGGGGCCCTAGTGTTGGGCTATTCCGAAGAGGCACATAGAGTGGCTGCTCGTAATAAAGCACGCGCATCTGCTGTAGTCTGCCAGTCTGGCGAGATCGTCAGGAAGAACGCCGTCAGCGAGGTCAGTCAGGGTGGTGGTGATGTCGACGACAGACTCCTCGTCCTGGCTCATCACCGGCTGCAGTTCGGAGTGTACCGTGGCCAGACATTCAAGTGGCTTGTGGAGAATGGCTTGGGATACGCTGCCTGGATGGTCGACAACCTCCGGGGAGAAAGACCGGTCAACACTCCCCTGAGCCAGAACAAGATGGCCTTCAAGGACTACCTCCTGTCCTTTGACGAGGGTAAGGAGGCTGTCGATGCGAAGGAGAGGCAGCGTATCGGCAAGGTCAAGGCCGCCGACAGCCGTCCTCCTCCATCAGCCGCCAGTCAGCGGAGCCAAGCGGTCGTTCTGTCCTCATCTCAGCTCTCCTCTCTTCTGGTGGGTCGCGCCTTGTCACCAGGGGCCATTAGGAGCCGGCTTCAGAAGATGAAGATGAAGAAGACACCGTCGAGTGCAAAGTCTACAGGTGATACATTTACACTACTTCAAGCAATAACCTTTACTATGATGAAATCAAAAATTAGTAATGATAATTCATATTCATATCAATGTTGAATGTGTGTTTTTCAGCCAGCCCTGCGCTTGACGACAGTCAGGACAGTGACCTGGTCACAGCCATGGAGGCGTATGAGTCTGCTCATGCAGATACATCAGGTAATATACACACAATAAACAGTGTTAACATATATACAACCTTAGTCATATTCGGAAAGTTGTTATGTTCTACGATGCTGAACCCAAGAGCAGACAGAGGCGAAGTTCCAGAGAGTACAAAAAGGGGTTTATTGGATGAAGGGGAAGCAGGTAGTTGAAGGGGAAGCCGGAGGGAGAGCGAGGGATCCGAGTTACTGCAGGCAGAGGAACAAAAGTTAGATGAGGTCCGAAAAAACAACAAGAGACTTGAGTACGATAACGAGGTAACAAATAAACTGAGCCAGTCACGTATAGTTACCACGGTAGAGTGAAGTACGATCTGGCGCAATTGATATAATTTAAATTGAAGCATATACCTGTTCATTTTAAAGGTTAATTATCTGGTAATAATATGTATATGTTGTAACATGCATGTTTGTTTACACACTTGTATCATGTGTTTTAGCCCGTATTGCTGTATGCAGCGTTGAGGCATCCTCCGCTGCTACAGCTGTTGGTGTGACACCTGACAAGCCGGCCGCAGTGTCCAGTCGTCCGCCTGCGCCCGCCAACGAGTCTATCCCACTTAGACATGTGGATGGTATGACAGGCTATTATATTACCGTTACTTGCATTAGAAAATACAAGTAAATCAGAAGTTATAACATCTGAATCTTAATATTTTTGATTACATTATTATTATTCTATTTTTATATTATAAATACAAGATAATGAATTTTTTTTTTTAAAGAATGTGGTATTATCAACCGACTTTAGTATAAATTTGTATAAACTGTACTTGACAGACATCATACTGCCAGAGGGGTGGAGGAAGTCACTTCCCGCTGCCGACCACCACTGGGTATCCAAGGCGCTCTTCAAGCTGTCTTCGCGGAAGAAGGCAGAGCTGGCCTGGGAGCGCGTGGACCGCCTGTGGTGGCACCCCCCTCAGGCCGCCCTCATCCCCAGCCAGCTGCCCAGACCTGACCGCTACTTCGCTCAGCGCCTCCTGCTGTGGATGCCGCATAAGCTGTGGCAGGTGCGTCTGTCCTGCCCCGACCCGTCCTGTCAGGACCACCAGCTTACGTCGGCCGGCCTCTATCCGCGCGTCCGTCAGGTCCTCGATATCGACAGTTTCTATCACCTCGCCGCCGAGTACCTGGAGTGCACCAAGTGCAAAAAGAAGCTCATCAGCTGGAGCGGCGCCATCACTCGCCAGCTGGACATCGGTCACCGCGTCCAGTTCCCCATTCTGCTGACTTACCAGTCCGCCTGTGACATGCGCGTCGCCAAGCTGTTGCGCCAACGCGGACTCGGGAACAGCGCCAGCCAGCTCCGCCACAAGCTGATGGAGCAGCACAGCGAGATGTGGTCTCAGCGCGTGGTGCACTACCTGACCGACTGCCAGAGTTTCACCGACGCCAACAGCCGCAACCTTCTCAGGCCCGACGTCAGCGACCCCCCTGCCATGACTGATATTCCGGGCTACAAGTGGCTGCAGACGGTCTACTGCAACGATGTGATCATGCGCCTGGATGAGGTAAAGGGCGCCATCACCTCTGTCTTCGGCAAGGTGCTGAAGCTGGACTCGACCAAGAAAGTTGTGAAGAAGCTGGCAGGGCACAGCGCCGGCACCGCATCGTGGGCCACCAACGTGGGTAATGAGTACGGCCAGGTGCTCATGAGCGTCCTCACCGCCAGTGAGGGGTACGGCCTCGGTCCCATGGCCACCGGCATCATGGCCCGCTACACGTCAGCTGGAGTGGACCCGCCGCGTCTTCTCTACGTGGACCGCGACTGTTGCGGGAAGTCTCTGGGTGACATGTTTAAAGACTGGCCTGACCTTGGCATCCGTCTGGACATCTGGCACTTCATTCGGCGCTTCAAGTCCGGATGTACCACGGACTCGCACCAGTTGTACGGTGTCTTCATGAGTCGCCTCTCCGCCTGCATCTTCGAGTGGAGCACCGAGGATGTGCAGCGCCTCCGGGAAGCTAAGCGTGCCGAGCTCCAGGCACAGAAGATCCTGAACCCCAGCTATTCAGACGTCTGGTCCCGCATCACCCGGAGCGAGCTGTCGTCCCACTGCAGGCGGAAGATGCGCGGCGCCGAGGAGACCACCCAGCTCATCCAGCAGCTTCTCGACACCTTCGACGGGGAGCAGGGTCGCGACACCCTGGGTGTCCCGCTGCTGGATTCAGAGCGCATCTGGGACATCTGGCTGAGCCAAAAACGCCACGTCGCCTGTATCCAGGACCCGGTGGGTTTCTCCCTCTACACGGAGACCCACAAACAGAAGAATGTAAGTATGCTGAAAGTATGCTGCTGCCCGTGTTCAGGTGCGCCCGAGGATCAACCTCCCTGGAGTCGTTCCACCTCCACCTGAACAGGTTTATTCCAGGAACGAGCGCTAGCGGCATGCATTTCCAGGCGTATCTGCTCGAGGGCCTGGTGCGCTGGAATGAAGACCGAGCTGCTGCCGCCGTGACACAGATGGAGGTCATGCCGCGTCCACGCTCCACTACAGCGGCCTGCTCAAGAAGGCTACCAACACCCTCAGCAGTGGCGTACTTGGTAGACAGTTAAATGCATCATACTGCGGGCCTCGACAGTACACTGGTAAATATTCTATAATCATTAACTTATTTTGTCAACCTTAGGGAAATGTATATA
Organism: Callionymus lyra; assembly: GCF_982586985.1. Taxonomy (NCBI): domain Eukaryota; kingdom Metazoa; phylum Chordata; class Actinopteri; order Syngnathiformes; family Callionymidae; genus Callionymus; species Callionymus lyra. Next base: position 3,993,114 of record NC_141821.1, on the reverse strand, counting down.
TATATATATATATATATATATATATATATATATATATATATAAATACATTTATATATAAATAGATCATGTAGTTTAAGAATTGAATGATCAATATTTCTCACTGCCTGTATTTTGTCACACACAGGTGAGCTGATAGGTATTGAATACCTGTACAGCCAGACTGGAGAGGTCCTGCAGGACTACACGCTGGACCCTGACAGCGACGAGTCCGCACGCCTGGATGCCTGTCTCCAAGATGAGGATGAAGGGTTTGAGGAGGCCAGTCCTTTTAAGGACCCCACCGTCTCCACCTACGACGTGGAACCTCGCCCTTCCGTCCCGCCACGCCGCCACACAGACCCGACTGCACTGTCAGAAGATTGTAAGACTTATTTTATGTCTTTGTTTTCTTTTTTATTTATTATCAATGAAAATTTAAGTTATATTATTCATATATTTTATATGCAGATAGAAAATAAATTATATATATAATTACATTGATATATCCTATGAAAATATGTTTTTTTTTAAAAGTATAATCAGCCTTGTTTATTTTTGTAACAGCTGAGTGTAGGTCACGCAAGCGTAGACGCCAGCTATACAGGGGATCAGCGTCGCCAAGACCCGCCAGGCAACCTGCCGCGGTGTGCGGTGAGGATTTGATGCCCCCTTCCTGCTGTGACCACACCAGAACCGTTACCCTCCCCGGTAACGCCTACCCCGTCCGTAGGTACACCACCGGCTCGTCTATCGCCAGAGGTAAATCCAATACAAACTCATGGTATCTTATCAAAATAATTTATTCAATATGCATGGCAACATTTTTATGCATTGGTATAATTGTTATTCAGTACTCCGTGGACCGTAACAACGTGCCCGGTTACGGTAACGTAGAGGCCCTGGCGAGATGTCTCTTTTCCCTAGGAGGACAAGATGAGCCGTTGACCAACGCCCAGGCCGCCCGGATCATCGCCTTGTGGAGGAACCTGGACGACTATGACAAGCGGGCCACCCAGTTCTCCCCGCGTCACAGGTCCAAGTCGCCCGTTGCCCCTGGTGTTGATAGCACCAAGCGGTCAGTGTTTGAATATTCTAATCTGTGATAATTATGCATGGCTTATATTACATTTACTGCACTATATGACATGTCTTAAATTAAATATATTGTGTGGGTTTATTACAGATGTTTCCTGGGACAGAACACCGGTCCTGCACAATGGCCAGATTGCAATCGCTACGTCGAGTGCCTGATGGTGAAGTTGTGCGAGGCAAATCCTTCCCCTGTCCGTAAGGAGGGCGCCACCGTCCAGTGTTGGACACTCATTTGCCGCGCCTACCGCAAGGTTCGCCAGAAGGTGCTCGACAATGCACTGGTCATGCAGGAGACATCGCTACAGCTGGTGGAGATAAATCAGACCACTCTGACACAATGGTAATTCATCACATCTATTATCACATCAAAACTAACTTTTTTTAATGATTGACAAGTCAAATAATAATATACTCGTTTTATTCTTAATGCATCTTATTACATATTCAAGTGGGTTTAAAATTTTGTGTATATAAACTTGCTTATTAAATGTTTATCATTTCATTACTACAGGCACAACCGCAGATCCAAACAGGAGGAGAGGCAGCTCTTGGAGCAGGGGATTACTCTGCCTCCGCCCCCGCCCTGTGCCGCCCGACCGCTGCCGCCACCCGTACCACGCGTGGCAGTCATGCCCCAGCCACCTCTGCCCCAGCCGTTCATCTTCACGTTGCCGCCCAACACCGCTGGACAAGCCCACTCCTTCAGGCCCCCGCTTCTTCTGCCCTGGGTTGCTCACGTTGTCCCTGCTACTGGTACCACAGGACCCCGGGTCGAGCCTCTGCTCCCGGTCGCTACGGTCCCCCTGCCACCGTCCAGCGTTCCACGGTCCACCAGGTGGTATCAGAAGAAAAAACGTGAACGCGAAGAAGCCGGGATTGTCTGCAAGAAGTATCAGCGAGGCAACGTGAAGATGATGTGTCGGCGCTGCGGGAAAGAGCGTGCTACAGACAGCCACAGGCAGTACTATGGTAACTGGTACTGCCAAGAGACCGCGGGTATGCCTTACCAACAGTGGCTCCTGCAATTCGCCGACAAGGGTTACGGGAAGAAGAGGAGCCAAGCCCTTAAAAAAAGCAGAGGGGAATGTTTAAAACAAATGATGAATACAATAATAAAATGAAATAAAACCCCAAATCCCTCTTCTGGTTGTCTGTCTGTCTCTGTCTGTGTATCTGTTTGTCTATCTGTCTCTCCCTCTCTGTTTGTCTCTGTCTGTCTGACCGTCTGTCTCTCTCTCTCTCTGTCTCTCTCTCTCTCATCTCTCTTTCAATGTATAAAATAATGATTAGTCCAATAGATCTACACATATCAATACATACAAACTATTTTACAGAGCATTAAACTTAATAAGGTCGAAAAAAATAAATTAATAAATTTAAAAGGGTCAACATAGCTCAGATGGTAGAGTGGTTGCCTTCGGACCGAAAGGTTGCCGGTTCCGGACAAGGCACTTTACCCTGATTGCTCCTGATAGTGAACTTGGCGCAAGTGTGCAGCCTACTCCCATCAGTATGTGTGAATGGCTGAATTTCTACAGGTTTTAGCTACATTTTCTACATCTCTCTAAGACAAATTTTACACCACACGCTACAAACATTGACAGAGAACATTGCACCGCATTCTCTGCGCAGGGGCCATGCTAATCTTCTCTGTATCGTTCCAATTTTAATTGATGTAACAGCGAACTGTTACGACCAGTGCCAATCTGTGAACGTAGTCACTTCTCTGTGTCTTTTACTTAAGGGGCCAGTTGAGAGTGGAGCAGAGGTTCTCAGGAAGCTCTCTACATGAATAGGGTTACAGACCCCTGATCTACACAAACTTTGGCTCGCCTTTATACTCTGCAAAAGTGCAGACTCTCTCAGTGGAGAACTTTCAAGTGGTGGGTTCAGTACTAAAACTCTGACAAAGTTTGATAATGTTCAAGGATGATAGGGTCTTTGGAATGTTGTGTGTTCCGCGGTAATAGAGGCATGGCGCATCGAGCATTGGTGGTTCAGTGGTAGAATTCTCGCCTGCCACGCGGGAGGCCCGGGTTCGATTCCCGGCCAATGCAAGCTCCTTTTGAGGATTTTCCTCCACACACTCAAAACAAAAGCATTTTCGTGCGGCATCATGCCTTCAGGTGCTTGGGTCTCGTTGGCGTGTGGGCAGTAATGGCTAGTCACTGCCTATCTTCTCCTGGCCCCAAGCTTACAAGCTCACTTTTACTCAAAACCCAGCCCGAGGATCTTTCATACTTACCCCTCCGACCTATAGACTCCTGCCCTGCCCTCTTTTCGTGCTATCCCCTGGGCCGCACACTAATCGAAATGAAAAAATAAGGAACGCTTCACGAATTTGCGTGTCATCCTTTGCGCAGGGGCCATGCTAATCTTCTCTGTATCGTTCCAATTTTAATTGATGTAACAGCGAACTGTTACGACCAGTGCCAATCTGTGAACGGGAACATTTAGGTAGTCACTTCTCTGTGTCTTTTACTTAAGGGGCCAGTTGAGAGTGGAGCAGAGGCTCTCAGAAAGCTCTCTACATGTATAGGGTTACAGACCCCTGATCTACACAAACTTTGGCTCACCTTTATACTCTGCAAAAGTGCAGACTCTCTCAGTGGAGAACTTTCAAGTGGTGGGTTCAGTACTAAAACTCTGACAAAGTTTGATAATGTTCAAGGATGATAGGGTCTTTGGAATGTTGTGTGTTCCGCGGTAATAGAGGCATGGTGCATCGAGCATTGGTGGTTCAGTGGTAGAATTCTCGCCTGCCACGCGGGAGGCCCGGGTTCGATTCCTGGCCAATGCAAGCTCCTTTTGAGGATTTTCCTCCACACACTCAAACCAAAAGCATTTTCGTGCGGCATCATGCCTTCAGGTGCTTGGGTCTCGTTGGGGTGTGGGCAGTAATGGCTAGTCACTGCCTATCTTCTCCTGGCCCCAAGCTTACAAGCTCACTTTTAATCAAAACCCAGCCCGAGGATCTTTCAGACTTACCCCTCCGACCTATAGACTCCTGCCCTGCCCTCTTTTCGTGCTATCCCCTGGGCCGCACACTGATCGAAATGAAAAAATAAGGAACGCTTGTTGCTCGTCTTGAGTCTTGCTCCATAATATTGCGAGGAAGGGAAAACAATCGTTCTTTTTTTGTAGCTTTTATTCTAGCTTTGTCACAGCTCCGTTAGCACACCCGTCAGCAGCTGTGACAATCACATTTGCAACAACACACGTCACACGAGTACACGCCTATTTAACATAAAGTGTCCGCGGTGCGGTAAATTGACGATAATGCCGCATTCAACAATACATACATCCAGTGCATGGCAAAACAAAACATAACACAGTAAACCAAAATAAACATGAGAGCAGATCACTCAACACCCCCCCTTGCTCTCATCATCTCAAACTATCTACGCTATCTGTTCTTTTAATTGCCGAAGAACCATTTTTTGAATTTTTCTATTTTTGTTCTCACTGCTGGTTTTGTCAGAATGTCTGCTGCCATCTCCTCTGAGGGACAGTAGACAATGTCTATTTTACCTTCATTTAATGCTTCACGAAGGAGGTGATATTTCACGTCAATATGTTTGGATCTTTGTCTATTCACTGGATTTTTGCTCAGTGCAATTGATCCTTGATTGTCTCCAAAGATCTTTGTGAAACTGTACAATCTTCCATCCATGCCACTTAACAGTTGTGTCAGATACCTACTTTCCTGAGTAGTGGTAGCCAAAGCAACATACTCTGCTTCACAAGTGGACAGAGCCACTGTGGGTTGTTTCCTGGTTTTCCAGGAGATTGCTGGGCCTTGTTCTGTAAGGCTGAAGCAATATCTTGTCGTGCTCCGCCTATCTTCTGTTGAAGATGCCCAGTCTGAGTCACTGAATGCTATAAGATGTAAATCCTCCTCACTCTTCCTGAAACTTAACTCAAAATCAGAAGTACCCTTTAGGTATCTTAACACATGCTTTGCTGCAGTCAAGTGTTCTTCCTTTGGATTGGCTACTGTCCGTGACAGCTTGCTCACAATCCAGCTTATGTCTGGTCTGGTGCAAGTCATGGCATAGATCAGGCTACCAACAATTTCTCTATATTCTTTGTTATTTGTAATTTCATCATTTTCAGTCGTGGCATTTTCTATTTTTTGTTCACTTGGAGTGCGTCTTGGTTTACACTCTGACATCCCAAATCTTTCTAGTATTTTTGTGATGTAGCTTTTCTGGTGCATTTTGATTTCATGTCTATCTTGTGTAAATTGTATACCCAAAAAGTAGAATAATTTCCCCAGATCTTTCATTTTAAATCTACATTTCATGGTTTCCTTGAACTTGTTTAATGACTCATCATCGCTGGCAGCAATGATGAGATCATCCACCCAGATGATTACAATGATAGTGACATTCCCGCTCTGCTTTCTGTATACACAATGGTCAGACAGATTTCTTATAAAGTCATTTTGCTCGAGGTGGTCATTTAAAAGTTGGTACCAGTTTCTCCCTGATTGTTTAAGACCATAGAGCGACTTCTTTAATTTGTACATTAGCTTCTGTCCAGTCTCTGAAGTCTCCTCAAAACCTTCTGGTTGTTCTATGTAAATCTCTTCTTCTATTGGAGCATGCAAGTATGCCGTTTTCACGTCCATTTGATGGACAATGTATTCATTTTGAACCGCTATTTGCATAAGGGCACGCACTGAAGAGATATTGGCCGTTGGAGCGAAGGTTTCCTGATAATCTATTCCCTTTGTTTGGCTGTATCCCTTGGCTACATATCTGGCTTTGAAAATGTTTCCTTTTTCTGCAGATTCTTTAAGAGCATAAACCCATTTTCCCCCAACTGCAGTTTTGCCTTCCGGTAAAGGTGTATCATTTTCTTTGAGTGAGCAAATCTCCTCCCTCATTGCATGCTCCCATTTTGGTGCCTCAGGTGACATCTGTGCTTCACTGAAAGTTTGCGGTACTCCACATACGGTCCTGTAACAATAGTCTACGCTTATATTTATCAAATCCTCATCTCTTTCATCTGTTATATAAGTTATATAATCTTTAAGGTATTTCGGGGGTCTTCTCTCTCTCCTTGGGTAGCGAGTGCTGTCACTGTGTGACGGTTCTGACATCACACTCTCTTCCCCTTCATTTTCTTCATTTTGATTCTTTAACTCCATTTCTGGACCCTCTTTAATTTTATGATGTTCCTTTCCATAATCCTGATAATCATAATCTGATTCATTTGTTTGTGTTAGTTGCTCCGCATTTTTCTTTGTGATGAATTTCACCAATCTATGATTTGACACTCGTTCTTTGTCTGGATCATAAACCAAATATGCTGGGCTGTTTTTACTGTGCCCAACATATATGCCTTTTCCACATCTGGAGTCAAGTTTCTTGTGGTTGTGTTTGTATGTATAGCATCCTGATCCAAACACCCACATTTTGGATAGGTCCGGCCTTTTTCCTGTCAACATGAAGTAGGGAGTGTTTTTGGTCCTGTCACTGTAACACCTGTTTCGAATGTGAGCAGCATTTTGTACAGCATAAGGCCACAATCTTTTAGGTAACCCTTTTTCCAACAGTTGACACCTGGCCATGTCAAATAAAGTTCTCCATTGTCTCTCAGCTGTACCATTTTGATGGGGAGAATATGGACACGATGTTTCATGTCTAATGCCTTTGTCTCTCAGAAGTGACTGGAAAGCATTCCCTGTATATTCTGTTCCATTGTCCGATCTTATACATTTTACAGTCCCATACGGAGGACAATCTGCCAAGAACCTTTTAGTTGCTAATGCGGCATCACTCTTATTTTTAAGAAAGTAAACAGATATTGCCCCGGAAAAGTCATCTGTAAATGAAATTGCATATTTATGCCCGTCTAGACCGGTTGGTTCAATGGGACCTGCTAAATCTGTATGTACTAATTCAAGGGGCTGACTAGCTTTCACATCTGCCGTTCTGTTTCTGTTATTTGTAAATTTTCCTTCAGTGCATGTGTTACAGTCTATTTTACTGTTGCTGTCTGTGATCTGCATGCCCACCACCACATCAGGCAATTTCAATATATCATTTACATTGCAATGGCCCAATATCGTATGCCATGTTTTGACATCACAGGTTAAGTTTACCCTGTCATTGTACGTTTTCCCCCGGATGACCTCGTGTGTTTTCAAGTAGAACAATCTTTCGTGTTCCTCTAGAGGAAAAGATGTACCATCTTTAGCAACAAGTTCATTTTGTCCCTCTGCAAATGTCAATTTGGCTCCGTTACCTGTTGCTGCCTTCACGGAGAAGATGCTCTGGGGGTACGTTGGGATGTGTAAGGCTCTCTGCAGTGTGGTTGTGACCGACTTTCCCTTGGAGTCCTGTATCATCACCTCTGCGTCACCTCGCTTGAGCGCCACCCTGTTCCTCCGTCTTCCATCAGCAAGCTCCATGTAGTGTTTGACCGGGTCAAACGACGCATCAAAGCGAGTAAACTTGTCCTTGTCCGTTATGATGTGTGACGTAGCTCCACAGTCCACCATCAGCCCATTCCTTCGTATGGTTGCTGTAGTCGCGGTAAAAGCAAATGTTTGTTCATCCTCGTCATATCGCTGCTTCTCCGCTGTCTGTTTTGCGCCATCTCTGTTTGTTCTCCTCCTGCACGTCTCGTCGGTGTGTGTGGAGCTCCTGTGGTAACTGCACCACTGCTCCTTTTGAGGATTTTCCTCCACACACTCAAACCCAAAGCATTTTCGTGCGGCATCATGCCTTCAGGTGCTTGGGTCTCGTTGGCGTGTGGGCAGTAATGGCTAGTCACTGCCTATCTTCTCCTGGCCCCAAGCTTACAAGCTCACTTTTACTCAAAACCCAGCCCGAGGATCTTTCAGACTTACCCCTCCGACCTATAGACTCCTGCCCTGCCCTCTTTTCGTGCTATCCCCTGGGCCGCACACTGATCGAAATGAAAAATTAAGGAATGCTTCACGAATTTGCGTGTCATCCTTGCGCTCAGTGGCGCCTGATCTTCTCTGTTAATGTTCCACATTCGTTCCACATGTTGACCAATCACCTCTCTACCTCGTTCCCAATGTTTTCCAAATTGTTCCAAATTGTCCCAGAGCTAGCCAAATGTTGACCAATCACGGCTCTCCCTCGTTCCAAATCTGAGATCGGCAATCTTGTTTCACTACATACAGTGCCTTGCGAAAGTATTCGGCCCCCTTGAACCTTTCAACATTTCAGGCTTCAAACATAAAGATATAAAATTTTAATTTTTTGTCATGAATCAACAACAAGTGGGACACAATCGTGAAGTGGAACGAAATTTATTGGATAATTTAAACTTTTTTAACAAATAAAAAACTGAAAAGTGGGGCGTGCAATATTATTCGGCCCCCTTGCGCTAATACTTTGTAGCGCCACATTTTGCTGTAATTACAGCTGCAAGTCGCTTGGGGTATGTCTCTATCAGTTTTGCACATCGAGAGACTGGAATTCTTGCCCATTCTTCCTTGCAAAACAGCTCGAGCTCAGTGAGGTTGGATGGAGAGCGTTTGTGAACAGCAGTCTTCAGCTCTTTCCACAGATTCTCGATTGGATTCAGGTCTGGACTTTGACTTGGCCATTCTAACACCTGGATACGTCTATTTGTGAACCATTCCATTGTAGATTTGGCTTTATGTTTTGGATCATTGTCCTGTTGGAAGATAAATCTCCGTCACAGTCTCAGGTCTTTTGCAGACTCCAACAGGTTTTCTTCCAGAATGGTCCTGTATTTGGCTCCATCCATCTTCCCATCAATTTTAGCCATCTTCCCTGTCCCTGCTGAAGAAAAGCAGGCCCAAACCATGATGCTGCCACCACCATGTTTGACAGTGGGGATGGTGTGTTCAGGGTGATGAGCTGTGTTGCTTTTACGCCAAACATATCGTTTTGCATTGTGGCCAAAAAGTTCGATTTTGGTTTCATCTGACCAGAGCACCTTCATCCACATGTTTGGTGTGTCTCCCAGGTGGCTTGTGGCAAACTTTAAACGAGACTTTTTATGGATATCTTTGAGAAATGGCTTTCTTCTTGCCACTCTTCCATAAAGGCCAGATTTGTGCAGTGCACGACTGATTGTTGTCCTATGGACAGACTCTCCCACCTCAGCTGTAGTTATCTGCAGTTCATCCAGAGTGATCATGGGCCTCTTGGCTGCATCTCTGATCAGTCTTCTCCTTGTTTGAGATTAAAGTTTGGAGGGACGGCCGGGTCTTGGTAGATTTGCAGTGGTCTGATACTCCTTCCATTTCAATATAATTGCTTGCACAGTGCTCCTTGAGATGTTTAAAGCTTGGGAAATCTTTTTGTATCCAAATCCGGCTTTAAACTTCTCCACAACAGTATCTCGGACCTGCCTGGTGTGTTCCTTTGTCTTCATGGTTCTCTCTGCGCTTTAAACAGAACCCTGAGACTATCAAAGAGCAGGTGCATTTATACGGAGACTTGATTACACACAGGTGCATTCTATTTATCATCATCAGTTTAAATTATCCAATAAATTTCGTTCCACTTCACGATTGTGTCCCACTTGTTGTTGATTCATGACAAAAAAATTAAAATTTTATATCTTTATGTTTGAAGCCTGAAATGTGGCGAAATGTTGAAAGGTTCAAGGGGGCCGAATACTTTCGCAAGGCACTGTACATGTGAAGCCTCATTATATTTCTGTCAATCTGTTTGCATAACCTTATCACCTGTATTTGTTCGGGTGACACGTGCTGAGTGTTCTATTCAATAAAGGTCAAGCCCGAACACTCAGGAAACGTGTCAATAACTTCTGTCTGTAACTTTCCACTCTAATGTGACAAGTCAATTGTCAGTAGTTTTCCATCCATCACCACCCCAGGAGTCAGACATAACACCAACTGAATGTTACCTTATAAGGACTTGTGTGCAACAGTAGACAACGACCTTGTAAGAATATATGCGCATGTTTTCACACTCGTAACTCAGAGCTCTGTACACCTCTCGTTGTTATGCGTCTTGTGTAACATCTTTAATAAATCTTTTTGCCAGACTATATTGGACCGGACTTTGTCTCTCACTAACTCAAGGATCCAACGAATCTTCAAGACTACTTCAAATTGGCGTCACGAACAGGATCCTTTGAGAGAGAGGGTTCGGAGGTGTAAAACGAGTCTTTACCTCTCTCTGGGTGGGTAAAGGTTTTCCTATTTCCAAAGTTTGTCAAAATGTGTTAAGATATTGGATGTATATGATGAAGAGTTTTTTCCTCGCGTTGGAATAAGTTGTGAAAATTTCTTGTGTTTCTTGGGAATACTACGTCCTCGTGTTAGAGTAGAAAGAATACTGTATTGTTGTATGGGATAAGCAATACAGGCATTGTTGTGGCAGGGTTTCAAATTTTTTAGAAAAATCCTCGAGGTGAATAGTTGTTATAAATTGAATAGAAGAATAGAGGTGTTGGCTTGTTCCGCAATTCTCGTGTTGAATTCCGTCGTGTTCGGAGGAAGAGTTAACTGGTCCCACATTCTCGTGTTGAATGCCGTCGTGTTCGGGGGACAACATTGATAAGGGGGTGTTAAAACATTGTATTCTTGTAAAAATATATAGGAACTAGGACGCAGTCCAGGAATACTGGTCTTACTGATAACTAGATTAACTAAAAAAAATAAAAAAAAACGATTCAAATTTTAATAAGGAAATAAACCTAAATTAAAATGTCAAGTAAATTACAGAAAGAATTTAATCTTTCCACAGATTGGATTGATTGGTCAAAATGTGTACTGTCAGAGGAATTACGATTACCGGATTCACACCAGACTGACACACCTCCACCATATTCATCCAACAATCCATTCAAATCTCATACTGCTTCTCCACCACCACACCCATTATCAATACAAATGCCGGTATTTAATATAACAAGAGGAGTTGTTGCGGGAGATTTTGAGGGAGATGAGGGCCAATCAGTTCAACTGACCATTGACAAAAGTAAACCAAAGATGGGAGGAGGAATAAGTTGTCCCGACTTTCTTACTGTAGAGCAGGGGTGTCAAACTGGTTTTCACCAGGGGCCGCATCATCATAATGGCTGCCCTCAAAGGGCCAGATGTAACTTATAAATGTAACTAAATGTAAGCTAATGTAAACTAAATGTAACTACTCCTTAATGTTAAATGACTTTGAATGTATTACTTGAGAGGGGGCATAACTACTGTAAAACCAACAATTGTGAGCTGCTAACAACATATGTGATGTAGCATTTTACAATAAAATAAAAATGGCTGCACACAGCCTTGCATGTGGTGCACTAAATACATTGCTACACATAAAAATAAGTCAAAACATACAGCTCAAGACTAACAAGTTGAAACAGTCTGACAAGCAACTTTTCCTGTTGATGCACATGTATCATCACACTTGTCACCTCAAGCAGAGACAAAATAAATCAATTGCAGGAAAATCAGATTGGTGAGTCTTTATAACAAGAACAAGAACAAGAACAATTCAATTCTTGTGGATGAGTAGATCCTGAACAAGTGGATCCCCTCTCCACCATCCATTGGTCATGGTCTGAAAATAACAAGCACAATCATTAAATTTCACACAGTTTAACTATTCTTCTTCTTGGTTACATTACATTTTATTATATTCTAATTGGGTTTTTAAAAATGCTTACCTATGTCTTCTGACCAGATGTCTGACACCGTGTTCCCGTTACCAGTGTGTCAATGTCTGATTTTAGGTCCTGTGCTGAGGCAATCCGTAGAACAGAATGGAGGTTGTCATCAGTGATGCGAGATCTGTGCTTGTTTTTGTTTACATTCATTATTGAAAACAACTGTTCGCACAGGTAGGTGCTCCCAAACATTGAAAGAACACGGGCAGCATGAAGTCGAAGCTGTGGCATCAAAGCAGGGGGCAGCAGACGGTAAAAGTCCTGGATTGCAGCATCCTGGAACTTTGCTTTCAGGCCACTGTCGCTTTGCAGATCAATCAACTCCATCTGAAGGTGCCGGGGTGCAGTGCCGATGTCAGTGGTGAAAGGACTGGTAAAGAGGGCAAAGCCAGTGTGCTGTGCTCGTAAGTCAGAGAAGCGCCGATCAAACTCATTCCTTATCAGGCTCAGTTTGGAGGCCAACTCAGCACATGAAAAAGTGTGGGGAAATGAGCCCGAGATGCTCTGACTAACAGGAAAGTTACCAAGATCATTGTGTTTCACTTGGCACATCCATAGGTCCAGTTTACGCTGGAAAGCCGTGATCGTGTCGGACATCTTTGTGATGACTTGTTTGCGTCCCTGCAGCTTCTGATTCAGTTCGGCGAGATGCTGGGTTATGTCACACAACATAGCAAAGTCACACAGCCACTGATCATCTGACAGTTCAGGCAAGGGTTTTCCTTTACGCTGCATGAAAACAGCAATTTCTTCCCTGAGCTCAAAAAATCTTTTGAGGACTTTGCTCCTACTCAGCCACCGAACTTCTGTATGGTACGGCACATCTCCATGCTCCGAGTCCATCTCCTGCAAAAACAGCTGGAACTGACGATGATTCAGGCCACGAGCGCGAATGAAGTTCACTGTTTTCATGACCGTGGTCACTATGCCATCCATCCCCAGCACCTTCCCACACAAAGCTTCTTGATGGATAATGCAATGATATGTAATCAGAGGTGTGTGACAGTTAATTTCTTGCATTTTCCCCTTCATTATTCCAACTAAGCCCCTGTTTCCTCCACACATTGCGGGTGCACCGTCTGTAGTTAATCCCACCAACTTTTCCCAGGGCAATACATTTTTACTCATGGACTTCTCCACCGCATCAAAAATGTCCTGTCCTGTTGTGGTCCCATGCAAAGCAGCCACATCCAACAGCTCCTCAGTGACAGTGAGGTCCGACTTCACGCCTCTGATAAAAATTGATAACTGCGCTGTATCCGTGATATCTGTGCTTTCATCAACAGCTAATGAAAAAGCTATGTAGCTGCGTGTCTCGTCGGCCAGCTGTGTTGAAAGATTTCCTGCTATTACCTTAACTCGGTCCGCGATGGTGTTTCTTGATAAACTGACATTTTTAAAAGCCTGTACCTGGTCGGGACACACTTGCTCACACACTTTCACCATGCACCGCTTCAAAAACTCTCCCTCTGAAAAAGGCTTTGAACATTGGGCGATGTGTTCAGCCACAATAAAGCTAGCTTTCACTGCTGCATTATTTTAAGCTGTGGCTTTCGTGAAAACATTTTGCTGTGCTTGCAGTTTTCCTTTTAATTCTTCTGCAATTTTTTTTTTTCTTCATGAGTAAATGTGGCATACTTAGCTCCATGTTTGGTGTCAAAATGCCGGCGTAAATTGTATTCTTTGACAACCGACACTGCCTCATAACATAAAAGACATACAGGCCTTTCTCCTTGCAGCACAAACATATATTCGCCTTCCCACCTTTCTTGAAATAGCCTTCCCTCCTTATCAACCTTTCTCCTCTTGGACATTTTGCTAGTATGTATTTATATTTTTCAATTCCACCTGTTCGCATTGATTTGATGACGCTGCAGCCTAGTGGCGGATGCCTAAATCGTGGGAAAAATAATACCGGTAGGCATGCATTGTGGGTAAATGTAGGTTTCTTTACAAGCCAGCAGCAACTTGTGCGACACTTTTTCTTGCTGAAATCGGTCATGTGACAGGGAGCGATTGACAGGCCAGGGACTCTGCGTGTGTGTGTGTGTGCGTGTGTGTGTGCGTGTGTGTGTGTGTGCCGCGATGAGAGCGCGCGCTGCTCACATCAAAGGCTCGCGGCCGGTTTTCCCAAAGCAGCGGCGCTATAATGCAAACACGTAGCGTGGATGACAATCTCTGGTGGGCTGATGTTGTTGATTCGAGCCAGACAGACAGACTGACCGACAGACTGTATGGCCCATCGCCCCCCGCTTTGCAGGCTGGGCAATGAGAACCCGACCCGCCTGCAGCGCACCGCCACAGCGCTGCTGCGCCGTAGATTGCGTGCGTGCGTGTGTGCCTGCGCTTGTGAAAACCTGACCGAGGCAGAGTCAGAGAAGGGAACGCAAGCAGCGCGAATACAATAAGGAAAACCATTTTGTCTGTTGTTGGATTGGTTTGTCGGACAAGTTTTTATTTTTTTTTATTTTTTATTTTTTTCCTTGTTGGTCAAGGTAAGGCAGGCGGGCCACATAAAATCACATGGCGGGCCACATTTGGCCCGCGGGCCTTGAGTTTGACACATATGCTGTAGAGGATGTAGCAGATATGTGGGATAAAGGAATAATAAATGACCGCGAGATGACAGAAGTGTCTTTTGATACAGCAAATACATTTTCAAACTTTACTTTAACGGGAAAAAAGGGGCGGCAGATGAAAGAAGATGTCGAGTACTGGAGAGGCCGCCTAGCGGATATACAGAAAAGGAAGCAGCAAGGCAGGAAAAGAGAGGATGAGGAGAATGTGGAACAGAAAATAAGAAGAGAGGCAGAAAGAATTTTTCTGAATCACTTGGCGAAAAAGGCTGAAGAGAGGGCTGAGGAGGGGGCGGTCGGAGGAGAGTCATACAGGGAGCTAAATCCGTCTTGCCGAGAGGAAGAGGCAGGGGAGGTAGAGGGGACTGAGAGGCTGACAGGTAGAGATGGCCAAAGAACAGGTGCGACTCATACACGAGGCCATCCAAGTAATCTACAGGCGCCGGTACTCTTTAAAAATGCCCCTGGAGGAGGTGTGGCTCCCCAGTACAAACCCTTTTCTATTTCTGATATTCAAGCACTTGCTAGCCAGATGCCTCAACTTTCAGCTGGTGGTGCTGCGTGGTTATCTAAATGTACTACTCTGACTGCCGGTTTGCTTCTATCAGCGGGTGATATGAAAGCACTTGTCGCTGGAACGAGCTCTCCCGTTCAAGCACGGCCCATATGGCTGAGATGTCCATGGCTGAATTCTGATCCCGCCACGCCTATCTCTCAGCAACAGGGTAGGGAATTGGCAATTGTGATCAGGGAATTGTTTCCAGCTCCTTCCATGTTGTTCTCTGAACTGGTATACACCCCAGGACCCGTTGAAGATCCTTCTACCTTTATGGCTAGAGCAGAAGACGATTTTGTAAACAAAACTGGTGAAAGCCCGGCCCAGATTCCTATGCCCAGCTCTCTCTTCAGAGCGGCGGTGTCCAGAGGTTTGCCCCCGGCTATACGCACGCTCGTGAGCGATAATCCTGACTTGGCAACTGCTGATCATACAAAATGGTGTTATCATGTGAAATATCTGCTGCAAAGACAGGATGATAAAGCCTGGGGTGATGATGTTAAAATTAAAGCACTAGAAACAGAATAACTTAACTTACAGGTGCAAAGGGCTAAACAAGATTACAACCAGGCTAAGAAGATTACCAAACCCCAGGTACAGGCCCCGATTCAGGCCCCCGTAATGCCAGACCCACCCCCGTTTCCCCAAACCATTCCCTACTCAGGCCCTACTGATTGGCATTCCACCGCCGGGATGTATCCCATGTTTATGGGACAGCATCCACCCCAATATCAGCCCCGACCTAATCGCGGCTATACACCCAGACAGAGGGGAGGTTACTCGAGGAGTTCGGCTGAAGGTCCCTACGTGTCTCACGGCTTGAGTGACGTGCAGTGATGGTATTGTGAAGGATACGGTCATTTGTCCACCTCATGTCCCGAAAAGGCTCCAAGACAGTCTGGTCCCAGAAGAGGGGGACGTGGCCGAGGTGGTCCACCAGGCTCCGGCCCTTCTGGTTATCGACATCATAACCAGCATCTGGCCCCTCCACAGGGTCAGTATCCTCAATGATGGGCCCCAGAAGCTGAAGGGGGAGGACTGCAGGATCCTCTCCTACTGGTGGATGTTCAAGGTGTGGCTATTCCTTTCATGGTGGATACTGGTGCTCGACACTCCACTATCAACAGCCTGACCCCCACAATGACGTTATCCCCACGAACTATTCCACTAACTGGCTTCTCAGGGCAGACCCAAAACCTGCCTTTCACCGCGCCTGCCGTTGTTTCAGTGTTCCAGAGTCATCAACACTCGTTCGTCTATGCTCCAACGTGTCCTATTAATCTATTGGGCAGGGATCTGCTCATAAGACTGGCTACTGTTATACACTGCTCCACGGAAGGCCTGCAACTGTTTTTTCCAAATGGAGAAGTCATTTTCTCCTCAGCATCGGACGAACACATGTTTCCATTGATGGAGCAAGATATTGAGACCCCTGTTTCAGCTACGGCTGACATCTACTGGGCATTGATGAACATTGAGTCACCTACATGGTCTGCACTTAACTCAGAAGTGGAAACGTGGTTGCCATGGTGTCGTGCTCTTCGTCCTTACCTCCCTCCTGTCGACCCGCCACATTGTACCCTCTATTATGACCGGATGGGTGACACTGTCTATGAAGACAGATTTCACCAGGTTGAAGGCAATGAATGGTATTTGTCAAACCCATGTCTTTTTGCGGGCCCTGAAGGCATAGCACTGAACACTGAACTCACTGCCTCTCAATTGCAGTGGTACATGATGTCAACACCCACTGACCCCTCTGTGACTCCGACCTCACCACACATCACATTAGCTTTAGCTGCAGGATGTACCGCTAAAGAACTGGGCCCCATGACTAAACGGGCCATTATGGCCTCAGACTGGTCACCCACATTTCATGAGGATTTGTCATTTTCTTCTTCCACTCAGACTTATTGTATCACATTGCATACTGATCCAGTACATGCCACACTCCAACACACCCTGATCAGCAGATGTCATGGCAGAGAACATATGGATTCTGATTTTGCAGCTAAAATGTTAGACCAACTCCCTTCAGGATTGTGGTCTAATTCTCCTACGGATGTAGGACTCTGTACCTCAGTGACTCCTATTACCTTTAATATTTCTCAAGGTCTTGTTTATAGATCCCAATATCCCACGTCTCCAGAGGGTAGACAGGGCATTGCGGAGACCATTAACGGCCTTCTACAAACAGGCGTGTTGCAGACATCACTTAGCTCCAAATGGAACACCCCGATCCTCCCTGTGGAGAAAAAGGGTACAGGGAAGTACCGGATGGTACATGACCTCCGTTTGATTAATGAAAAAGTTTTGACTCCCGTTCTACCAGTACCCAACCCACATGCAGCACTCTCTACGCTATCACCAGAACTCAGGTATTTCACATGCATTGATCTTGCAAATGCTTTTTTCTGTTTACCTGTTGCTCCTCATCTGCGTGACATGTTTACTTTTACATTTGAGGGAAAGAAGTACACCTACACTAGACTACCACAAGGCTTTGTGTTGTCTCCCGGCATTTTCAATGCCACCCTGAGAGACTTGCTCTCTGATTGTGTCCTTCCCCCTGACACCACACTCGTCCAGTACGTTGATGACTTACTACTGGCGTCCCCCACGGAACAAGGCTGTCTTGAAGCCACAGATGTCCTTTTACGACACTTGTACTCCTGTGGATTCAAAGTGTCCAGGTCTAAGTTGCAGGTTTGCAGACCCATGGTGTCGTTTCTTGGACGATTGATTTCAGCCAATGGCACGGGTGTCAGTTCTTCACACCGTGCTACCATTTTACATCATCCCAAACCAACGACTGTCCGAGAAATGCTACAATTTCTTGGCTTGGCAAATTACTCTCGTAATTTCATCCCAGATTTATCTGACATGGTAGCCCCACTTCGCCAGATGGTGAACAAATGTGGTATGCGTAATCTTACAGCCTCACTGGATTGGTCCGAAGTGGCTGAGTCCTCATTCATTGTCCTCAAACAAACCATGGCGGAAGCCGCTGATATGCAGATTCCAGACTACACCAAACCATTCTATTTGGATGTTTCCGAAAAAGACACATCCGTTTCGGCTGTGTTATTTCAGAAAAAGGGGAACACAGGTGATAGGTTTGTCAACATGTATTGCTCAGTCCTTTTAGATGCCTATGAGAAGAAAAGTCCACTTTGCGCCAGGTATGCATCAGCACTTGCTAAAATTTTACTGAAAACATCTCACATAACGTTAAAGCACTCAGTCATCATAATGACATCACATAGTGTTTTACAATATGTCACGAGTAACCTTTTCACAATGACAGCGGGAAGACAGCAGAAGCTGGAAAAGGTTCTTGCTGCACCAAACCTTGTATATATACACGATGGCGTGAACATGGCTGATGGGATGAATGTTGGGACCCCACACATGTGCGCAGACAAAGACAAACAAGTTAGCACAAAGAGCAGAAATAATGGCGCTCACAAGAGCTCTAGAAGAATCTGTAGGACAAGATGTAAATATTTTCACAGACTCAGCGTACGCAGTTACAGCGGTACATTTTGGATTGGCAGAATGGTCCAGGACTGGATACATGACTGCCTCAGGAACTCCTGTTAAAAACAGTGAAGACGAAATGAAATTGTATGCGGCACTTATGCTCCCGTCAAAAGTAGCTGTAGTCAAATGCAAAGGACATTCAATCGGACTTGACAAAATATCAAAAGGTAATCGCGCGGCAGATGCATTGGCAAAACAAACCACGGGTTATCAGCCACAAGGGCAAATGATGGTGGTTCCAGCTGAAGAAATGGATGAGCAGTCATCCTGGTCAAAAATTCTTCACATTCAATCTCAAGCATCACCTGAAGAGATTTCCATGTGGATAAATCAAGGCTCAGGGAAAACAGAAGAAGGTGTCTGGTGTAAAAGGGGACGCCCGGCTGCACCAGTAGCCTATCTGAAATCTCTAATCCTTGAGGCACATGGTCCTACACATGTAGGCAGAGAAGAAACAATTCGAAGATTGGACAATTGGTGGCATCCATTTAAAAACCAAATGGTGAAACAAGCACTAATCTCATGTAATGTTTGCAATCAAGGTGCAATTAGGCCTACTCTCAAACCATTACCAGGACTAACACACCCCTCAGTTTTCTTTCCAGGACAAATGGTTGTTATCGACTATACTGACATGTTGGTCCCAGTTTCTGGATACAGGTACCTGTTGGTGATGGTGGACGCCTACTCAGGATGGCCAGAAGCATATCCTTGCCGGAAAGAAGATGCAAAAAGCGTCTCTAAACATTTGGTTAACCATTACATTCCAACTCATGGTTTTCCCCATTGTCTGAAAAGTGACAATGGCACGCATTTCAAGAACACCCACTTACAACAGGTGGAGCGCCAATTGGGCCTCAGACACAAGTTTGGTTCTGTTTACCACCCCCAGTCAAAGGCACAGGTGGAGAGAATGAACAGGACATTGAAGGACAACCTCAACCGAGTCATGATAAGTACCGGAGTCAACTGGCTCGCGGCACTACCAATGGCACTGATAAGTGTTAGAATGTCTGTTAATACCCGGACGGGCTACTCTCCATTCGAACTCCACACAGGTCGCTGTTTTCCAGGACCCCACGCTCCATTACCAATATCAAACCTAAGGGGTAAGCCAACACACACGCCATTTGTCTCAACTGTACAGTTGTCTACCCCGTGTGTCTACCTGAAGGTGCTCAAGCAAAAGTGGACGGAACCACGTTGGACTGGTCCTCATCGCGTACTGGAAAGGACGTCTCACGCCCTCCGGCTGGAAGGCAAAGGAGATACCTGGTTCCACCTGACGCAGTGTGCAGCTGACCCCGAGAGCTGTGACAAACCCCTCCTCAACGTCAACGCCCACACCCCATCTACAACCCTGCCCCCCACCAACGTCGTCCCCGTCAACCTGGACAATCCTTTATCACCCCCGTCATCACTGTCTAACGTCTGACTGCTTGGCATGGCACCAAGAGTCGTGTGAGGAATTTTCCCTGCATCAACAATTGCCGCAGGTTTTTGCCCACACAAAACATTGAATATTATATTAGGATCAAGAAAAGGTGCAAGACCTCCTTGAATCCGCTGTTTCATTTTGCACTCTTTAGCTGTTGCACACTTGGTATTACCCATGGCTACCAGTATTCCTCGACATGTAATACACTCCTGTTGCTTGGCTGCATTTATTGCTTCTGTTTTGGTCTGTACCCCAATGTTATTGTACTATGTTCTGCACGGTATAACCCTTTCTACGGTCACAGAGGTATCTTCCCACAATGATACTAACATTCACAACCAGACGCTACAGGTCCCCAAACGATCCAAGCGCCAGATCACACTCGGTCCTGACCATAAGGTATCAGACAAATGCCTGCTATACTATAATTCTAAGATCTTGATTTATCACCAAAGGGGAACTAATAAAATTTATGAATTCGACTTATGTGATGTGATCCCATGCACAGGCAACAAGGCAGCCTATCGGGGTTATGACGCATACATGTGTATCCAAAGTAACTCAGACGTCTCCACATATTGTCCCTGGAATAGCCTCCTGTGGACAACTCAGCCAGGGGGGTGGACAAACACTAAGAGTAAATGTTCTTCCCTGGCTAACAGTAACATTACCCTTGTCCGAGGATCCCTAACTGGTGCATCCCTTAATCCACTCCTATTGCATCTTAACGGTCTATACAGAGATCCGCACTGTAAGACGCCCCCACCCAGCATTGGTCGCGTTGTCTCCAGAGCAGAATTCTGGACATATCCCTCATGTGCATGGTCTGGCGTTCCGTACGAACAAGGTTTTGGTAACGTTACTTATCTGCCCCTGGGATTATCAGTATCAGGCACAGATCCTGTGGGACTGTTAAAAAATCATCTTCGTAGATCCCCCTGTAATCAACAACTCACCGCATGTCAAACCTTCCCTAGTTGACACCAAACCCCACAACCCAGGACCAAAACGACCCAACAAAGTCACGGCATTCGAGGCTGATGACATAACTGTTCCGGATGCCCTTGTAGCCAGCACCGGACGACACAATCCCAATTTCAATGCCTGGATTGAAACGGCGGTGGCAGCCCGTGAATCAGCCCAAGTCGCCTCATGTTTGGTGTGCATGGGCCCCCACATGATGCTATCGATGACACTTTCCATTTTTGATTCCTACACCAATTATTCCGAATGCCATTTTCATGTTATGACCAACTCCATTCTTCATCCTAATTGCACCATAGCAGACACGGCTTACCCCATGACCACCAGAATGGACCCTCCTGTGTTCAACTCTAGGCTGTACGTGTCCAACTTCACCTGTCTTGAAAGAAACCGCACTGAGAGACCCATGACCCCTGTAGGATGGATACTTCCCATACACTGCCTAACTATACGTACCATCTCGGTCAGTGAATCAGTTAAGTTCGTGGCCAGATCAGACATTTGGTGGTTCTGCGGAGGAACTATCATACGACAGACACTTCCACTGGGGTGGAGAGGAAGATGTGCCCTGGTGAATCTTATTTTCCCTGCCAATATCGTCAGCATGTCAGAAGACGACATATTACAATATCGGCCCTCCCACAACCACCTAACTAAACGATCCACTGATGCCCTGACTGGCACCCCTGTATACATTGACTCCATTGGTATCCCCCGTGGGGTACCAGATGAATTCAAATTGGCTGACCAGATTTCAGCAGGATTTGAAAACATTCCCATTGTAGCAGCTATATTTCCCATCACCCCAAATAAGAATGTGGATCGCATCAACTACCTTTATTACAACCAACAACGTTTAGTTAACTTCACACGTGATGGTTTTGCCGCGGTTCATGACCAGCTAGCCGCCACATCCCTTATGGTGGTACAGAACCGCATGGCAGTGGACATGCTTCTGGCTGAAAAAGGTGGTGTATGTGCCATGTTTGGTGAACAATGTTGCACCTTCATCCCAAATAACACTGCACCGGATGGAAAATTGACGCTCACCCTAGCCAGGTTGAATGCCATGTCTAACGAACTCAAGGCTAATGCAGGTGTAGATACCTCCACATATGACATATTTGGTGAAATGTTTGGGAAATATCGCTCACTCGTTCTCTCTGCCCTAACCTCTATAGCTGTCTTCTGTGCCATCCTTGTATTGTGTGGGTGCTGTTTCATCCCCTGTGCCAGATCTCTTTGCAACCGAGTTATTACCTGCGCTATAGAGAAAAGAGACCTTGCCCAACCTCCTGCCTACCAGTTACTTTCTACTGTGGAACCAACTGCCCCCGTTTATCAGGACATCCCATTAAATCTGTTATCAACTGCATCTGTCCCTTTCCAAACCCCTGTTCCTGAATACCTGGATGCCCCATTAACTTCTATCTGTCCTTAAAAGACCGCTATTCAGCTTGGTGACACTGTATCTTATGCTTGCATGTTTCTCAGGCGATAATTTTAAAGGGTTTTAAAATTTGTAGCAATTTTGTATTCCGTTTTTATCTCTTGGTTGTTGTCCTCCTTCAGAGGCCAAAAGGGGAAGTTGAAGCCTCATTATATTTCTGTCAATCTGTTTGCATAACCTTATCACCTGTATTTGTTCGGGTGACACGTGCTGAGTGTTCTATTCAATAAAGGTCAAGCCCAAACACTCAGGAAACGTGTCAATAACTTCTGTCTGTAACTTTCCACTCTAATGTGACAAGTCAATTGTCAGTAGTTTTCCATCCATCACCACCCCAGGAGTCAGACATAACACCAACTGAATGTTACCTTATAAGGACTTGTGTGCAACAGTAGACAACGACCTTGTAAGAATATATGCGCATGTTTTCACACTCGTAACTCAGAGCTCTGTACACCTCTCGTTGTTATGCGTCTTGTGTAACATCTTTAATAAATCTTTTTGCCAGACTATATTGGACCGGACTTTGTCTCTCACTAACTCAAGGATCCAACGAATCTTCAAGACTACTTCACATGCTAAGCGGCTATTTTCGCTCTTTTTCAGTATATCCAATCGGATTTCTAATTTTTTCTCTGCGTACATCGGTAAGTGTCTGGAACATTCCTATGTAAAAATTATCTTCTAATTGTCTTTTTTTTTTTATTATGAGCCTCGAAAGATTTCTCCATTCACTTAGCATTGGTATGTGTATTCGCTATAGTGTAATAAGAATGTTCTCGTGACAATGTGGCATGATTCTATTCATTTATTTTATGTCTGGTTGTATTTTTAAGCCCGAAAAAATGTTTGTTTTGGTGAGCGATATTACGAGCATTGTAATGCTAATGCATTGTAATGCTAATGCATTGCAGATGATAGCAAGGTGTTATAGTTGATGTACAAATGCTTTTTACGATTATTTTAACGGTGCTTTTTGGTGAAAACAGTTAAATATTCACCAATAAAATACCGCATTGTCGTATCTAAGCATATATTTTCATTATTCATAATAAATCAATATAAAACATAATCAATGACAAGTACAAATGCTTTTTTGGTTATTTTAACGGTGCTTTTTGGTGAAAACAGTTAAATATTCACCAATAAAATACCGCATTGTCGTATCTAAGCATATATTATCATTATTCATATAAATCAATATAAAACATAATCAATGACAAGAACAAATCAAACAACATTAATCAGTTACATTTTCAGCCTAGTCAATTTATATTACTAGATCTGCCAATGATAAATACATCAATATATTCGATTCTGTAGCACTTGACATTTGTTTATACAGGTTTACATAAATCAGGGTGTACCTGGTATCAATTGCAGGTAAGTGTTTATGACAAATATGTTGTTAAATGTGATATACAATCTGGGGACCTTGCCAATGTTATGGTATACTATTACCTTGTCTCTGACAGCTAATATTATGCTTTTTTTTTTCAATTTTTTTTTCAGGATAACTAGTACTTATTGTTTCTATTATATTTTCAGTAATGGGGTCGAAGCCTACCTTCAAGAGACTCAGCAGCGGGGCCCTAGTGTTGGGGTATTCCGAAGAGGCACGTAGAGTGGCTGCTCGTAATAAAGCACGCGCATCTGCTGTAGTCTGCCAGTCTGGCGACATCGTCAGGAAGAACGCCGTCAGCGAGGTCAGTCAGGGTGGTGGTGATGTCGACGACAGACTCCTCGTCCTGGCTCATCACCGGCTGCAGTTCGGAGTGTACCGCGGCGAGTCATTCAAGTGGCTTGTGGAGAATGGCTTGGGATACGCTGCCTGGATGGTCGACAACCTCCGGGGAGAAAGACCGGTCAACACTCCCCTGAGCCAGAACAAGATGGCCTTCAAGGACTACCTCCTGTCCTTTGACGAGGGTAAGGAGGTTGTCGATGCGAAGGAGAGGCAGCGTATCGGCAAGGAGAAGGCCGCCGACAGCCGTCCTCCTCCATCAGCCGCCAGTCAGCGGAGCCAAGCAGTCATTCTGTCCTCATCTCAGCTCTCCTCTCTTCTGGTGGGTCGCGCCTTGTCACCAGGGGCCATTAGGAGAAGATGAAGATGAAGAAGACACCGTCGAGTGCAAAGTCTACAGGTGATACATTTACACTACTTCAAGCAATAACCTTTACTATGATGAAATCAAAAATTAGTAATGATAATTCATATTCATATCAATGTTGAATGTGTGTTTTTCAGCCAGCCCTGCGCTTGACGACAGTCAGGACAGTGACCTGGTCACAGCCATGGAGGCGTATGAGTCTGCTCATGCAGATACATCAGGTAATATACACACAATAAACAGTGTTAACATATACAAACTTAGTCATATTCAGAAAGTTGTTATGTTCTACTATGCTGAACCCAAGAGCAGACAGAGGCGAAGTTCCAGAGAGTACAAAAAGGTGTTTATTGGATGAAGGGGAAGCAGGTAGTTGAAGGGGAAGCCGGAGGGAGAGCGAGATCGGCGAGCTGGAGTGAGGGATCCGAGTTACTGCAGGCAGAGGAACAAAAGTTAGATGAGGTCCGAAAAAACAACAAGAGACTTGAGTACGAGAACGAGGTAACAAATAAACTGAGCCAGTCACGTATAGTTACCACGGTAGAGTGAAGTACGATCTGGCACCGACCGCGGGGAATCCAAGGGTTTATGAATGGGGATCAGGAACAGGTGAGCATGATTGCTGATGAGGACCAGGTGTGAGGTGAGATGACAGGAGGAGTGGCAGACAAGGGGGAATTGTGGTAATTTTAATTATGTTTTAAGTAAAATGGATAAAGTAATTGATATAATTTAAAATGAAGCATATACCTGTTCATTTTAAAGGTTAATTATCTGGTAATAATATGTATATGTTGTAACATGCATGTTTGTTTACACACTTGATCATGTGTTTTAGCCCGTATTGCTGTATGCAGCGTTGAGGCATCCTCCGCTGCTACAGCTGTTGGTGTGACACCTGACAAGCCGGCTGCAGTGTCCAGTCGTCCGCCTGCGCCTGCCAACGAGTCTATCCCACTTAGACATGTGGATGGTATGACAGGCTATTATATTACCGTTACTTGCATTAGAAAATACAAGTAAATCAGAAGTTATAACATCTGAATCTTAATATTTTTGATTACATTATTATTATTCTATTTTTATATTATGAATACAAGATAATGAAATTTTTTTTTTAAAGAATGTGGTATTATCAACCGACTTTAGTATAAATTTGTATAAACTGTACTTGACAGACATCATACTGCCAGAGGGGTGGAGGAAGTCACTTCCCGCTGCCGACCACCACTGGGTATCCAAGGCGCTCTTCAAGCTGTCTTCGCGGAAGAAGGCAGAGCTGGCCTGGGAGCGCGTGGACCGCCTGTGGTGGCACCCCCCTCAGGCCGCCCTCATCCCCAGCCAGCTGCCCAGACCTGACCGCTACTTCGCTCAGCGCCTCCTGCTGTGGATGCCGCGTAAGCTGTGGCAGGTGCGTCTGTCCTGCCCCGACCCGTCCTGTCAGGACCACCAGCTTACGTCGGCCGGCCTCTATCCGCGCGTCCGTCAGGTCCTCGATATCGACAGTTTCTATCACCTCGCCGCAGAGTACCTGGAGTGCACCAAGTGCAAAAAGAAGCTCATCAGCTGGAGCGGCGCCATCACTCGCCAGCTGGACATCGGTCACCGCGTCCAGTTCCCCATTCTGCTGACTTACCAGTCCGCCTGTGACATGCGCGTCGCCAAGCTGTTGCGCCAACGCGGACTCGGGAACAGCGCCAGCCAGCTCCGCCGGGAAGTCTCTGGGTGACATGTTTAAAGACTGGCCTGACCTTGGCATCCGTCTGGACATCTGGCACTTCATGCGGCGCTTCAAGTCCGGATGTACCACGGACTCGCACCAGTTGTACGGTGTCTTCATGAGTCGCCTCTCCGCCTGCATCTTCGAGTGGAGCACCGAGGATGTGCAGCGCCTCCGGGAAGCTAAGCGTGCCGAGCTCCAGGCACAGAAGATCCTGAACCCCAGCGATTCAGACGTCTGGTCCCGCATCACCCGGAGCGAGCTGTCGTCCCACTGCAGGCGGAAGATGCGCGGCGCCGAGGAGACCACCCAGCTCATCCAGCAGCTTCTCGACACCTTCGACGGGGAGCAGGGTCGCGACACCCTGGGTGTCCCGCTGCTGGATTCAGAGCGCATCTGGGACATCTGGCTGAGCCAAAAACGCCACGTCGCCTGTATCCAGGACCCGGTGGGTTTCTCCCTCTACACGGAGACCCACAAACAGAAGAAGGGGGGTATGCTGCTGCCCGTGTTCAGGTGCGCCCGAGGATCAACCTCCCTGCAGTCGTTCCACCTCCACCTGAACAGGTTTATTCCAGGAACGAGCGCTAGCGGCATGCATTTCCAGGCTTATCTGCTCGAGGGCCTGGTGCGCTGGAATGAAGACCGAGCTGCTGCCGCCGTGACACAGATGGAGGTCACGCCGTCTGCGTCCACGCTCCACTACAGCGGCCTGCTCAAGAAGGCTACCAACACCCTCAGCAGTGGCGTACTTGGTAGACAGTTAAATGCATCATACTGCGGGCCTCGACAGTACACTGGTAAATATTCTATAATCATTAACTTATTTTGTCAACCTTAGGGAAATGTATATATATATATATATATATATATATATATATATATATATATATATACATTAATACATTTATATATAACTAGATCATGTAGTTTAAGAATTGAATGATCAATATTTCTCACTGCCTGTATTTTGTCACACACAGGTGAGCTGATAGGTATTGAATACCTGTACAGCCAGACTGGAGAGGTCCTGCAGGACTACACGCTGGACCCTGACAGCGACGAGTCCGCACGCCTGGATGCCTGTCTCCAAGATGAGGATGAAGGGTTTGAGGAGGCCAGTCCTTTTAAGGACCCCACCGTCTCCACCTACGACGTGGAACATTGCCCTTCCGTCCCGCCACGCCGCCACACAGACCCGACTGCACTGTCAGAAGATTGTAAGACTTATTTTATGTCTTTGTTTTCTTTTTTATTTATTATCAATGAAAATTTAAGTTATATTATTCATATATTTTATATGCAGATTAAAAATAAATTATATACTGTATATAATTATATTGATATATCCTATGAAATTTTTTTTTTTTTTAAAGTATAATCAGCCTATTTTTGTAACAGCTGAGTGTAGGTCACGCAAGAGTAGACGCCAGCTATTCAGGGGATCAGCGTCGCCAAGACCCGCCAGGCAACCTGCCGCGGTGTGCGGTGAGGATTCGATGCCCCCTCCTGCTGTGACCACACCAGAACCGTTACCCTCCCCGGTAACGCCTACCCCGTCCGTAGGTACACCACCGGCTCATCTATCGCCAGAGGTAAATCCAATACAAACTCATGGTATCTTATCAAAATAATTTATTCAATATGGATTTATTCAATATGCATGGCAACATTTTTATGCATTGGTATAATTGTTATTCAGGACGTGCCCGGTTACGGTAACGTAGAGGCCCTGGCGAGATGTCTCTTTTCACTAAGAGGACAAGATGAGCCGTTGACCAACGCCCAGGCCGCCCAGATCATCGCCTTGTGGAGGAACCTGGACGACTATGACAAGCGGGCCACCCAGTTCTCCCCGCGTCACAGGTCCAAGTCTGGCGGTCGATTCAAGACCAGCAAGTCGCCCGTTGCCCCTGGTGTTGATAGCACCAAGAGGTCAGTGTTCGAATATTCTAATCTGTGATAATTATGCATGGCTTATATTACATATACTGCACTATATGACATGTCTTAAATTAAATATATTAACAAATATTACACTAGTCTAAATTACATTAATTTATTGACAATTAGGATTGATAGTGTGGGTTTATTACAGATGTTTCCTGGGACAGAACACCGGTCCTGCACAATGGCCCAATTGCAATCGCTACGTCGAGTGCCTGATGGTGAAGTTGTGCGAGGCAAATCCTTCCCCCGTCCGTAAGGAGGGCGCCACCGTCCAGCGTTGGACACTCATTTGCCGCGCCTACCGCAAGGTTCGCCAGAAGGTGCTCGACAATGCACTGGTCATGCAGGAGACATCGCTACAGCTGGTGGAGATAAATCAGACCACCCTGACACAATGGTAATTCATCACATCTATTATCACATCAAAACTAACTTTTTTTAATGATTGTCAAGTCAAATAATAATATACTCGTTTTATTCTTAATGCATCTTATTACATATTCAAGTGGGTTTAAAATTTCGTGTATATAAACTTGCTTATTAAATGTTTATCATTTCATTACTACAGGCACAACCGCAGATCCAAACGAGAGGAGAGGCAGCTCTTGGAGCAGGGGATTACTCTGCCTCCGCCCCCGCCCTGTGCCGCCCGACCGCTGCCGCCACCCGTACAACGCGTGGCAGTCATGCCCCAGCCACCTCTGCCCCAGCCGTTCATCTTCACGCTGCCGCCCAACACCGCTGGACAAGACCACTCCTTCAGGCCGCCGCTTCTGCTGCCCTGGGTTGCTCACGTAGTCCCTGCTTCTGGTACCACAGGACCCCGGGTCGAGCCTCTGCTCCCAGTCGCTACGGTCCCCCTGCCACCGTCCAGCGTTCCACGGTCCACCAGGTGGTATCAGAAGAAAAACGTGAACGCGAAGAAGCCGGGATTGTCTGCAAGAAGTATCAGCGAGGCAACGTGAAGATGATGTGTCGGCGCTGCGGGAAAGAGCGTGCTACAGACAGCCACAGGCAGTACTATGGTAACTGGTACTGCCAAGAGACCGCGGGTATGCCTTACCAACAGTGGCTCCTGCAATTCGCCGACAAGGGTTACGGGAAGAAGAGGAGCCAAGAGGAGCCAAGCCCTTAAAAAAAGCAGAGGGGAATGTTTAAAACAAATGATGAATACAATAATAAAATGAAATAAAACCCCAAATCCCTCTTCTGGTTGTCTGTCTGTCTCTGTCTGTGTATCTGTTTGTCTATCTGTCTCTCCCTCTCTGTTTGTCTCTGTCTGTCTGACTGTCTGTCTCTCTCTCTCTCTCTCTCTCTCTCTCTCTCTCTCTCATCTCTCTTTCAATGTATAAAATAATGATTAGTCCAATAGATCTACACATATCAATACATACAAACTATTTTACAGAGCATTAAACTTAATAAGGTCGAAAAAAAAAAAAAAAAAAAAAAAAAATTTAAAAGGGGCAACATAGCTCAGATAGTAGAGTGGTTGCCTTCGGACCGAAAGTTTGCCGGTTCAAGCCCAGCTCCGGACAAGGCACTTTACCCTGATTGCTCCTGATAGTGAACTTGGCGCAAGTGTGCAGCCTACTCCCATCAGTATGTGTGAATGGCTGAATTTCTACAGGTTTTAGCTACATTTTCTACATCTTTCTAAGACTAATTTTACGCCACACGCTACAAACATTGACAGAGAACATTGCACCGCATTCTCGCAGCAGGGGCCATGCTAATCTTCTCTGTATCGTTCCAATTTTAATTGATGTAACAGCAAACTGTTAAGACCAGTGCCAATCTGTGAACGGGAACATTTAGGTAGTCACTTCTCTGTGTCTTTTACTTAAGGGGCCAGTTGAGAGTGGAGCAGAGGCTCTCAGGAAGCTCTCTACATGAATAGGGTTACAGACCCCTGATCTACACAAACTTTGGCTCACCTTTATACTCTGCAAAAGTGCAGACTCACTCAGTGGAGAACTTTCAAGTGGTGGGTTCAGTACTAAAACTCTGACAAAGTTTGATAATGTTCAAGGATGATAGGGTCTTTGGAATGTTGTGTGTTCCGCGGTAATAGAGGCATGGCGCATCGAGCATTGGTGGTTCAGTGGTAGAATTCTCGCCTGCCACGCGGGAGGCCCGGGTTCGATTCCCGGCCAATGCAAGCTCCTTTTGAGGATTTTCCTCCACACACTCAAACCAAAAGCATTTTCGTGCGGCATCATGCTTGGGTCTCGTTGGCGTGTGGGCAGTAATGGCTAGTCACTGCCTATCTTCTCCTGGCCCCAAGCTTACAAGCTCACTTTTACTCAAAACCCAGCCCGAGGATCTTTCAGACTTACCCCTCCGACCTATAGACTGCCCTCTTTTCGTGCTATCCCCTGGGCCGCACACTGATCGAAATGAAAAAATAAGGAACGCTTGTTGCTCGTCTTGAGTCTTGCTCCATAATATTGCGAGGTAGGGAAAACAATCGTTCTTTGTTTGTAGCTTTTATTCTAGCTTTGTCACAGCTCCGTTAGCACACCCGTCAGCAGCTGTGACAATCACATTTGCAACAACACACGTCACACGAGTACACGCCTATTTAACATAAAGTGTCCGCGGTGCGGTAAATTGACGACAATGACGTCATTCAACAATACATACATCCAGTGCATGGCAAAACAAAACATAACACAATAAACCAAAATAAACATGAGAGCAGATCACTCAACACCCCCCCCTTGCTCTCATCATCTCAAACTATCTACGCTATCTGTTCTTTTAATTGCCGAAGAACCATTTTTTTAATTTTCCTATTTTTGTTCTCACTGCTGGTTTTGTCAGAATGTCTGCTGCCATCTCCTCTGAGGGACAGTAGACAATGTCTATTTTACCTTCATTTAATGCTTCACAAAGGAAGTGATATTTCACGTCAATATGTTTGGATCTTTGTCTATTCACTGGATTTTTGCTCAGTGCAATTGATCCTTGATTGTCTCCAAAGATCTTTGTGAAACTGTACAATCTTCCATCCATGCCACTTAACAGTTGTGTCAGATACCTACTTTCCTGAGTAGTGGTAGCCAAAGCAACATACTCTGCTTCACAAGTGGACAGAGCCACTGTGGGTTGTTTCCTGGTTTTCCAGGAGATTGCTGGGCCTTGTTCTGTAAGGCTGAAGCAATATCCTGTCGTGCTCCGACTATCTTCTGTTGAAGATGCCCAGTCTGAGTCACTGAATGCTATAAGATGTAAATCCTCCTCACTCTTCCTGAAACTTAACTCAAAATCAGAAGTACCCTTTAGGTATCTTAACACATGCTTTGCTGCAGTCAAGTGTTCTTCCTTTGGATTGGCTACTGTCCGTGACAGCTTGCTCACAATCCAGCTTATGTCTGGTCTGGTGCAAGTCATGGCATAGATCAGGCTACCAACAATTTCTCTATATTCTTTGTTATTTGTAATTTCATCATTTTCAGTCGTGGCATTTTCTATTTTTTGTTCACTTGGAGTGCGTCTTGGTTTACACTCTGACATCCCAAATCTTTCTAGTATTTTTGTGATGTAGCTTTTCTGGTGCATTTTGATTTCATGTCTATCTTGTGTAAATTGTATACCCAAAAAGTAGAATAATTTCCCCAGATCTTTCATTTTAAATCTACATTTCATGGTTTCCTTGAACTTGTTTAATGACTCATCATCGCTGGCAGCAATGATGAGATCATCCACCCAGATGATTACAATGATAGTGACATTCCCGCTCTGCTTTCTGTATACACAATGGTCAGACAGATTTCTTATAAAGTCATTTTGCTCGAGGTGGTAATTTAAAAGTTGGTACCAGTTTCTCCCTGATTGTTTAAGACCATAGAGCGACTTCTTTAATTTGTACATTAGCTTCTGTCCAGTCTCTGAAGTCTCCTCAAAACCTTCTGGTTGTTCTATGTAAATCTCTTCTTCTATTGGAGCATGCAAGTATGCCGTTTTCACGTCCATTTGATGGACAATGTATTCATTTTGAACCGCTATTTGCATAAGGGCACGCACTGAAGAGATATTGGCCGTTGGAGCGAAGGTTTCCTGATAATCTATTCCCTTTGTTTGGCTGTATCCCTTGGCTACATATCTGGCTTTGAAAATGTTTCCTTTTTCTGCAGATTCTTTAAGAGCATAAACCCATTTTCCCCCAACTGCAGTTTTGCCTTCCGGTAAAGGTGTATCATTTTCTTTGAGTGAGCAAATCTCCTCCCTCATTGCATGCTCCCATTTTGGTGCCTCAGGTGACATCTGTGCTTCACTGAAAGTTTGCGGTACTCCACATACGGTCCTGTAACAATAGTCTACGCTTATATTTATCAAATCCTCATCTCTTTCATCTGTTATATAAGTTATATAATCTTTAAGGTATTTCGGGGGTCTTCTCTCTCTCCTTGGGTAGCGAGTGCTGTCACTGTGTGACGGTTCTGACATCACACTCTCTTCCCCTTCATTTTCTTCATTTTGATTCTTTAACTCCATTTCTGGACCCTCTTTAATTTTATGATGTTCCTTTCCATAATCCTGATAATCATAATCTGATTCATTTGTTTGTGTTAGTTGCTCCGCATTTTTCTTTGTGATGAATTTCACCAATCTATGATTTGACACTCGTTCTTTGTCTGGATCATAAACCAAATATGCTGGGCTGTTTTTACTGTGCCCAACATATATGCCTTTTCCACATCTGGAGTCAAGTTTCTTGTGGTTGTGTTTGTATGTATAGCATCCTGATCCAAACACCCACATTTTGGATAGGTCCGGCCTTTTTCCTGTCAACATGAAGTAGGGAGTGTTTTTGGTCCTGTCACTGTAACACCTGTTTCGAATGTGAGCAGCATTTTGTACAGCATAAGGCCACAATCTTTTAGGTAACCCTTTTTCCAACAGTTGACACCTGGCCATGTCAAATAAAGTTCTCCATTGTCTCTCAGCTGTACCATTTTGATGGGGAGAATATGGACACGATGTTTCATGTCTAATGCCTTTGTCTCTCAGAAGTGACTGGAAAGCATTCCCTGTATATTCTGTTCCATTGTCCGATCTTATACATTTTACAGTCCCATACGGAGGACAATCTGCCAAGAACCTTTTAGTTGCTAATGCGGCATCACTCTTATTTTTAAGAAAGTAAACAGATATTGCCCCGGAAAAGTCATCTGTAAATGAAATTGCATATTTATGCCCGTCTAGACCGGTTGGTTCAATGGGACCTGCTAAATCTGTATGTACTAATTCAAGGGGCTGACTAGCTTTCACATCTGCCGTTCTGTTTCTGTTATTTGTAAATTTTCCTTCAGTGCATGTGTTACAGTCTATTTTACTGTTGCTGTCTGTGATCTGCATGCCCACCACCACATCAGGCAATTTCAATATATCATTTACATTGCAATGGCCCAATATCGTATGCCATGTTTTGACATCACAGGTTAAGTTTACCCTGTCATTGTACGTTTTCCCCCGGATAACCTCGTGTGTTTTCAAGTAGAACAATCTTTCGTGTTCCTCTAGAGGAAAAGATGTACCATCTTTAGCAACAAGTTCATTTTGTCCCTCTGCAAATGTCAATTTGGCTCCGTTACCTGTTGCTGCCTTCACGGAGAAGATGCTCTGGGGGTACGTTGGGATGTGTAAGGCTCTCTGCAGTGTGGTTGTGACCCACTTTCCCTTGGAGTCCTGTATCATCACCTCTGCGTCACCTCGCTTGAGCGCCACCCTGTTCCTCCGTCTTCCATCAGCAAGCTCCATGTAGTGTTTGACCGGGTCAAACGACGCATCAAAGCGAGTAAACTTGTCCTTGTCCGTTATGATGTGTGACGTAGCTCCACAGTCCACCATCAGCCCATTCCTTCGTATGGTTGCTGTAGTCGCGGTAAAAGCAAATGTTTGTTCGTCCTCGTCATATCGCTGCTTCTCCGCTGTCTGTTTTGCGCCATCTCTGTTTGTTCTCCTCCTGCACGTCTCGTCGGTGTGTGTGGAGCTCCTGTGGTAACTGCACCACTGCTCCTTTTGAGGATTTTCCTCCACACACTCAAACCCAAAGCATTTTCGTGCGGCATCATGCCTTCAGGTGCTTGGGTCTCGTTGGCGTGTGGGCAGTAATGGCTAGTCACTGCCTATCTTCTCCTGGCCCCAAGCTTACAAGCTCACTTTTACTCAAAACCCAGCCCGAGGATCTTTCAGACTTACCCCTCCGACCTATAGACTCCTGCCCTGCCCTCTTTTCGTGCTATCCCCTGGGCCGCACACTGATCGAAATGAAAAATTAAGGAATGCTTCACGAATTTGCGTGTCATCCTTGCGCTCAGTGGCGCCTGATCTTCTCTGTTAATGTTCCACATTCGTTCCACATGTTGACCAATCACCTCTCTACCTCGTTCCCAATGTTTTCCAAATTGTTCCAAATTGTCCCAGAGCTAGCCAAATGTTGACCAATCACGGCTCTCCCTCGTTCCAAATCTGAGATCGGCAATCTTGTTTCACTACATACAGTGCCTTGCGAAAGTATTCGGCCCCCTTGAACCTTTCAACATTTCAGGCTTCAAACATAAAGATATAAAATTTTAATTTTTTGTCATGAATCAACAACAAGTGGGACACAATCGTGAAGTGGAACGAAATTTATTGGATAATTTAAACTTTTTTAACAAATAAAAAACTGAAAAGTGGGGCGTGCAATATTATTCGGCCCCCTTGCGCTAATACTTTGTAGCGCCACCTTTTGCTGTAATTACAGCTGCAAGTCGCTTGGGGTATGTCTCTATCAGTTTTGCACATCGAGAGACTGGAATTCTTGCCCATTCTTCCTTGCAAAACAGCTCGAGCTCAGTGAGGTTGGATGGAGAGCGTTTGTGAACAGCAGTCTTCAGCTCTTTCCACAGATTCTCGATTGGATTCAGGTCTGGACTTTGACTTGGCCATTCTAACACCTGGATACGTCTATTTGTGAACGATTCCATTGTAGATTTGGCTTTATGTTTTGGATCATTGTCCTGTTGGAAGATAAATCTCCGTCACAGTCTCAGGTCTTTTGCAGACTCCAACAGGTTTTCTTCCAGAATGGTCCTGTATTTGGCTCCATCCATCTTCCCATCAATTTTAGCCATCTTCCCTGTCCCTGCTGAAGAAAAGCAGGCCCAAACCATGATGCTGCCACCACCATGTTTGACAGTGGGGATGGTGTGTTCAGGGTGATGAGCTGTGTTGCTTTTACGCCAAACATATCGTTTTGCATTGTGGCCAAAAAGTTCGATTTTGGTTTCATCTGACCAGAGCACCTTCATCCACATGTTTGGTGTGTCTCCCAGGTGGCTTGTGGCAAACTTTAAACGAGACTTTTTATGGATATCTTTGAGAAATGGCTTTCTTCTTGCCACTCTTCCATAAAGGCCAGATTTGTGCAGTGCACGACTGATTGTTGTCCTATGGACAGACTCTCCCACCTCAGCTGTAGTTATCTGCAGTTCATCCAGAGTGATCATGGGCCTCTTGGCTGCATCTCTGATCAGTCTTCTCCTTGTTTGAGATGAAAGTTTGGAGGGACGGCCGGGTCTTGGTAGATTTGCAGTGGTCTGATACTCCTTCCATTTCAATATAATTGCTTGCACAGTGCTCCTTGAGATGTTTAAAGCTTGGGAAATCTTTTTGTATCCAAATCCGGCTTTAAACTTCTCCACAACAGTATCTCGGACCTGCCTGGTGTGTTCCTTTGTCTTCATGGTTCTCTCTGCGCTTTAAACAGAACCCTGAGACTATCAAAGAGCAGGTGCATTTATACGGAGACTTGATTACACACAGGTGCATTCTATTTATCATCATCAGTTTAAATTATCCAATAAATTTCGTTCCACTTCACGATTGTGTCCCACTTGTTGTTGATTCATGACAAAAAATTAAAATTTTATATCTTTATGTTTGAAGCCTGAAATGTGGCGAAATGTTGAAAGGTTCAAGGGGGCCGAATACTTTCGCAAGGCACTGTACATGTGAAGCCTCATTATATTTCTGTCAATCTGTTTGCATAACCTTATCACCTGTATTTGTTCGGGTGACACGTGCTGAGTGTTCTATTCAATAAAGGTCAAGCCCGAACACTCAGGAAACGTGTCAATAACTTCTGTCTGTAACTTTCCACTCTAATGTGACAAGTCAATTGTCAGTAGTTTTCCATCCATCACCACCCCAGGAGTCAGACATAACACCAACTGAATGTTACCTTATAAGGACTTGTGTGCAACAGTAGACAACGACCTTGTAAGAATATATGCGCATGTTTTCACACTCGTAACTCAGAGCTCTGTACACCTCTCGTTGTTATGCGTCTTGTGTAACATCTTTAATAAATCTTTTTGCCAGACTATATTGGACCGGACTTTGTCTCTCACTAACTCAAGGATCCAACGAATCTTCAAGACTACTTCACATGCTAAGCGGCTATTTTCTCTCTTTTTCAGTATATCCAATCGGATTTCTAATTTTTTCTCTGCGTACATCGGTAAGTGTCTGGAACATTCCTATGTAAAAATTATCTTCTAATTGTCTTTTATTTTTTTATTATGAGCCTCGAAAGATTTCTCCATTCACTTAGCATTGGTATGTGTATTCGCTATAGTGTAATAAGAATGTTCTCGTGACAATGTGGCATGATTCTATTCATTTATTTTATGTCTGGTTGTATTTTTAAGCCCGAAAAAATGTTTGTTTTGGTGAGCGATATTACGAGCATTGTAATGCTAATGCATTGCAGATGATAGCAAGGTGTTATAGTTGATGTACAAATGCTTTTTACGATTATTTTAACGGTGATTTTTGGTGAAAACAGTTAAATATTCACCAATAAAATACCGCATTGTCGTATCTAAGCATATATTTTCATTATTCATAATAAATCAATATAAAACATAATCAATGACAAGAACAAATCAAACAACATTAATCAGTTACATTTTCGGCCTAGTCAATTTATATTACTAGATCTGCCAATGATAAATACATCAATATATTCGATTCTGTAGCACTTGACATTTGTTTATACAGGTTTACATAAATCAGGGTGTACCTGGTATCAATTGCAGGTAAGTGTTTATGACAAATATGTTGTTAAATGTGATATACAATCTGGGGACCTTGCCAATGTTATGGTATACTATTACCTTGTCTCTAACAGCTAATATTATGCTTTTTTTTTTCAATTTTTTTTTCAGGATAACTAGTACTTATTGTTTCTATTATATTTTCAGTAATGGGGTCGAAGCCTACCTTCAAGAGACTCAGCAGCGGGGCCCTAGTGTTGGGGTATTCCGAAGAGGCACGTAGAGTGGCTGCTCGTAATAAAGCACGCGCATCTGCTGTAGTCTGCCAGTCTGGCGACATCGTCAGGAAGAACGCCGTCAGCGAGGTCAGTCAAGGTGGTGGTGATGTCGACGACAGACTCCTCGTCCTGGCTCATCACCGGCTGCAGTTCGGAGTGTACCGCGGCGAGTCATTCAAGTGGCTTGTGGAGAATGGCTTGGGATACGCTGCCTGGATGGTCGACAACCTCCGGGGAGAAAGACCGGTCAACACTCCCCTGAGCCAGAACAAGATGGCCTTCAAGGACTACCTCCTGTCCTTTGACGAGGGTAAGGAGGTTGTCGATGCGAAGGAGAGGCAGCGTATCGGCAAGGAGAAGGCCGCCGACAGCCGTCCTCCTCCATCAGCCGCCAGTCAGCGGAGCCAAGCAGTCATTCTGTCCTCATCTCAGCTCTCCTCTCTTCTGGTGGGTCGCGCCTTGTCACCAGGGGCCATTAGGAGCCGGCTTCAGAAGATGAAGATGACACCGTCGAGTGCAAAGTCTACAGGTGATACATTTACACTACTTCAAGCAATAACCTTTACTATGATGAAATCAAAAATTAGTAATGATAATTCATATTCATATCAATGTTGAATGTGTGTTTTTCAGCCAGCCCTGCGCTTGACGACAGTCAGGACAGTGACCTGGTCACAGCCATGGAGGCGTATGAGTCTGCTCATGCAGATACATCAGGTAATATACACACAATAAACAGTGTTAACATATACAAACTTAGTCATATTCAGAAAGTTGTTATGTTCTACGACGCTGAACCCAAGAGCAGACAGAGGCGAAGTTCCAGAGAGTACAAAAAGGTGTTTATTGGATGAAGGGGAAGCAGGTAGTTGAAGGGGAAGCCGGAGGGAGAGCGAGATCGGCGAGCTGGAGTGAGGGATCCGAGTTACTGCAGAAAGAGGAACAAAAGTTAGATGAGGTCCGAAAAAACAACAAAAGACTTGAGTATGAGAACGAGGTAACAAATAAACTGAGCCAGTCACGTATAGTTACCACGGTAGAGTGAAGTACGATCTGGCACCGACTGCGGGGAATCCAAGGGTTTATGAATGGGGATCAGGAACAGGTGAGCATGATTGCTGATGAGGACCAGGTGTGAGGTGAGATGACAGGAGGAGTGGCAGACAAGGGGGAATTGTGGTAATTTTAATTATGTTTTAAGTAAAATGGATAAAGTAATTGATATAATTTAAAATGAAGCATATACCTGTTCATTTTAAAGGTTAATTATCTGGTAATAATATGTATATGTTGTAACATGCATGTTTGTTTACACACTTGATCATGTGTTTTAGCCCGTATTGCTGTATGCAGCGTTGAGGCATCCTCCGCTGCTACAGCTGTTGGTGTGACACCTGACAAGCCGGCCGCAGTGTCCAGTCGTCCGCCTGCGCCCGCCATCGAATCTATCCCACTTAGACAAGTGGATGGTATGACAGGCTATTATATTACCGTTACTTGCATTAGAAAATACAAGTAAATCAGAAGTTATAACATCTGAATCTTAATATTTTTGATTACATTATTATTATTCTATTTTTATATTATAAATACAAGATAATGAATTTTTTTTTTTAAAGAATGTGGTATTATCAACCTACTTTAGTATAGATTTGTATAAACTGTACTTGACAGACATCATACTGCCAGAGGGGTGGAGGAAGTCACTTCCCGCTGCCGACCACCACTGGGTCTCCAAGGCGCTCTTCAAGCTGTCTTCGCGGAAGAAGGCAGAGCTGGCCTGGGAGCGCGTGGACCGCCTGTGGTGGCACCCCCCTCAGACCGCCCTCATCCCCAGCCAGCTGCCCAGACCTGACCGCTACTTCGCTCAGCGCCTCCTGCTGTGGATGCCGCGTAAGCTGTGGCAGGTGCGTCTGTCCTGCCCCGACCCGTCCTGTCAGGACCACCAGCTTACGTCGGCCGGCCTCTATCCGCGCGTCCGTCAGGTCCTTGATATCGACGGCTTCTACCACCTCGCCGCCGAGTACCTGGAGTGCACCAAGTGCAAAAAGAAGCTCATCAGCTGGAGCGGCGCCATCACTCGCCAGCTGGACATCGGTCACCGCGTCCAGTTCCCCATTCTGCTGACTTACCAGTCCGCCTGTGACATGCGCGTCGCCAAGCTGTTGCGCCAACGCGGACTCGGGAACAGCGCCAGCCAGCTCCGCCACAAGCTGATGGAGCAGCACAGCGAGATGTGGTCTCAGCGCGTGGTGCACTACCTGACCGACTGCCAGAGTTTCACTGACGCCAACAGCCGCAACCTTCTCGTCAGGCCCGACGTCAGCGACCCCCCTGCCATGACTGATATTCCGGGCTACAAGTGGCTGCAGACGGTCTACTGCAACGACGTGATCATGCGCCTGGATGAGGTAAAGGGCGCCATCACCTCTGTCTTCGGCAAGGTGCTGAAGCTGGACTCCACCAAGAAGGTTGTGAAGAAGCTGGCAGGGCACAGTGCCGGCACCGCATCGTGGGCCACCAACGTGGGTAATGAGTACGGCCAGGTGCTCATGAGCGTCCTCACCGCCAGTGAGGGGTACGGCCTCGGTCCCATGGCCACCGGCATCATGGCCCACTACACG
This sequence comes from Callionymus lyra, assembly GCF_982586985.1. Classification (NCBI taxonomy): domain Eukaryota; kingdom Metazoa; phylum Chordata; class Actinopteri; order Syngnathiformes; family Callionymidae; genus Callionymus; species Callionymus lyra. The sequence continues at coordinate 3,953,106 of NC_141821.1, read as the reverse complement.
ACCGCAACTGTTGCGGGAAGTCTCTGCGTGACATGTTCAAAGACTGGCCTGACCTTGGCATCCGTCTGGACGTCTGGCACTTCATGCGGCGCTTCTCGTCCGGATGTACCACGGACTCGCACCAGTTGTACGGTGTCTTCATGAGCCGCCTCTCCGCCTGCATCTTTGAGTGGAGCAACGAGGATGTGCAGCGCCTGCGGGAAGCTAAGCGTGCCGAGCTCCAGGCACAGAAGATCCTGAACCCCAGCGATTCAGACGTCTGGTCCCGCATCACCCGAAGCAAGCTGTCGTCCCACTGCAGGCGGAAGACACGCGGCGCCGAGGAGACCACCCAGCTCATCCAGCAGCTTCTCGACACCTTCGACGGGGAGCAGGGTCGCGACACCCTGGGTGTCCCGCTGCTGGATTCAGAGCGCATCTGGGACATCTGGCTGAGCCAAAAACGCCACGTCGCCTGTATCCAGGACCCGGTGGGTTTCTCCCTCTACACGGAGACCCACAAACAGAAGAAGGGGGGTATGCTGCTGCTGCCCGTGTTCAGATGCGCCCGAGGATCAACCTCCCTGGAGTCATTCGACCTCCACCTGAACAGGTTTATTCCAGGAACGAGCGCTAGCGGCATGCATTTCCAGGCGTATCTGCTCGAGGGCCTGGTGCGCTGGAATGAAGACCGAGCTGCTGCCGCCGTTACACAGATGGAGGTCACGCCGTCTGCGTCCACGCTCCACTACAGCGGCCTGCTCAAGAAGGCTACCAACACCCTCAGCAGTGGCGTACTTGGTAGACAGTTTAATGCATCATACTGCGGGCCTCGATAGTACACTGGTAAATATTCTATAATCATTAACTTATTTTGTCAACCTTAGGGAAATGTATATATATATATTTATATATATATATATGTATACATGTAAATATAAATACATATATAAATACATTTATATATAAATAGATCATGTAGTTTAAGAATTGAATGATCAATATTTCTCAGTGCCTGTATTTTGTCACACACAGGTGAGCTGATAGGTATTGAATACCTGTACAGCCAGACTGGAGAGGTCCTGCAGGACTACACGCTGGACCCTGACAGCGACGAGTCCACACGCCTGGATGCCTGTCTCCAAGATGAGGATGAAGGGTTTGAGGAGGCCAGTCCTTTTAAGGACCCCACCGTCTCCACCTACGACGTGGAACATTGCCCTTCCGTCCCGCCACGCCGCCACACAGACCCGACCCCACCTTCTGCACTGTCAGAAGATTGTAAGACTTATTTTATGTCTTTGTTTTCTTTTTTATTTATTATCAATGAAAATTTAAGTTATATTATTCATATATTTTATATGCAGATTAAAAATAAATTATATACTGTATATAATTATATTGATATATCCTATGAAAATATATATATTTTTAAAGTATAATCAGCCTATTTTTGTAACAGCTGAGTGTAGGTCACGCAAGAGTAGACGCCAGCTATTCAGGGGATCAGCGTCGCCAAGACCCGCCAGGCGGTGAGGATTCGATGCCCCCTCCTGCTGTGACCACACCAGAACCGTTACCCTCCCCGGTAACGCCTACCCCGTCCGTAGGTACACCACCGGCTCATCTATCGCCAGAGGTAAATCCAATACAAACTCATGGTATCTTATCAAAATAATTTATTCAATATGGATTTATTCAATATGCATGGCAACATTTTTATGCATTGGTATAATTGTTATTCAGGACTCCGTGGACCGTAACAACGCACCCGGTTACGGTAACGTAGAGGCCCTGGCGAGATGTCTCTTTTCACTAAGAGGACAAGATGAGCCGTTGACCAACGCCCAGGCCGCCCAGATCATCGCCTTGTGGAGGAACCTGGACGACTATGACAAGCGGGCCACCCAGTTCTCCCCGCGTCACAGGTCCAAGTCTGGCGGTCGATTCAAGACCAGCAAGTCGCCCGTTGCCCCTGGTGTTGATAGCACCAAGAGGTCAGTGTTCGAATATTCTAATCTGTGATAATTATGCATGGCTTATATTACATATACTGCACTATATGACGTGTCTTAAATTAAATATATTAACAAATATTACACTAGTATAAATTACATTAATTTATTGACAATTAGGATTGATAGTGTGGGTTTATTACAGATGTTTCCTGGGACAGAACACCGGTCCTGCACAATGGCCAGATTGCAATCGCTACGTCGAGTGCCTGATGGTGAAGTTGTGCGAGGCAAATCCTTCCCCCGTCCGTAAGGAGGGCGCCACCGTCCAGCGTTGGACACTCATTTGCCGCGCCTACCGCAAGGTTCGCCAGAAGGTGCTCGACAATGCACTGGTCATGCAGGAGACATCGCTACAGCTGGTGGAGATAAATCAGACCACTCTGACACAATGGTAATTCATCACATCTATTATCACATCAAAACTAACCTTTTTTTTATAATTGACAAGTCAAATAATAATATACTCGTTTTATTCTTAATGCATCTTATTGCATATTCAAGTGGGTTTAAAATTTCGTGTATATAAACTTGCTTATTAAATGTTTATCATTTCATTACTACAGGCACAACCGCAGATCCAAACGAGAGGAGAGGCAGCTCTTGGAGCAGGGGATTACTCTGCCTCCGCCCCCGCCCTGTGCCGCCCGACCGCTGCCGCCACCCGTACAACGCGTGGCAGTCATGCCCCAGCCACCTCTGCCCCAGCCGTTCATCTTCACGCTGCCGCCCAACACCGCTGGACAAGACCACTCCTTCAGGCCGCCGCTTCTGCTGCCCTGGGTTGCTCACGTAGTCCCTGCTTCTGGTACCACAGGACCCCCGGTCGAGCCTCTGCTCCCGGTCGCTACGGTCCCCCTGCCAACGTCCAGCGTTCCACGGTCCACAAGGTGGTATCAGAAGAAAAAACGTGAACGCGAAGAAGCCGGGATTGTCTGCAAGAAGTATCAGCGAGGCAACGTGAAGATGATGTGTCGGCGCTGCGGGAAAGAGTGTGCTACAGACAGCCACAGGCAGTACTATGGTAACTGGTACTGCCAAGAGACCGCGGGTATGCCGTACCAACATTGGCTCCTGCAGTTCGCCGACAAGGGATACGGGAAGAAGAGGAGCCAAGCCCTTAAATAAAGCAGAGGGGAATGTTTAAAACAGATATGAAATCAATTCAAAAATGATGAATACCCTAATAAAATGAAATAAAACCCCAAATCCCTCTTCTGGTTGTCTGTCTGTCTCTGTCTGTGTATCTGTCTGTCTATCTGTCTCTCCCTCTCTGTTTGTCTCTGTCTGTCTGTCTGTCTGTCTGTAGGCAAAACTGCAGTTGGGGGAAAATGGGTTCATGCTCTTAAAGAATCTGCAGAAAAAGGAAACATTTTCAAAGCTTTCTGAGAGCCTCTGCTCCACTCTCAACTGGCCCCTAAAAGACACAGAGAAGTGACTACCTAAATGTTCCCGTTCACAGATTGGCACTGGTCGTAACAGTTCGCTGTTACATCAATTAAAATTGGAACGATACAGAGAAGATTAGCATGGCCCCTGCGCAGAGAATGCGGTGCAATGTTCTCTGTCAATGTTTGTAGCGTGTGGTGTAAAATTTGTCTTAGAGAGATGTAGAAAATGTAGCTAAAACCTGTAGAAATTCAGCCATTCACACATACTGATGGGAGTAGGCTGCACACTTGCGCCAAGTTCACTATCAGGAGCAATCAGGGTAAAGTGCCTTGTCCGGAACCGGCAACCTTTCGGTCCGAAGGCAACCACTCTACCATCTGAGCTATGTTGACCCTTTTAAATTTATTAATTTATTTTTTTCGACCTTATTAAGTTTAATGCTCTGTAAAATAGTTTGTATGTATTGATATGTGTAGATCTATTGGACTAATCATTATTTTATACATTGAAAGAGAGATGAGAGAGAGAGAGACAGAGAGAGAGAGAGACAGACGGTCAGACAGACAGAGACAAACAGAGAGGGAGAGACAGATAGACAAACAGATACACAGACAGAGACAGACAGACAACCAGAAGAGGGATTTGGGGTTTTATTTCATTTTATTATTGTATTCATCATTTGTTTTAAACATTCCCCTCTGCTTTTTTTAAGGGCTTGGCTCCTCTTCTTCCCGTAACCCTTGTCGGCGAATTGCAGGAGCCACTGTTGGTAAGGCATACCCGCGGTCTCTTGGCAGTACCAGTTACCATAGTACTGCCTGTGGCTGTCTGTAGCACGCTCTTTCCCGCAGCGCCGACACATCATCTTCACGTTGCCTCGCTGATACTTCTTGCAGACAATCCCGGCTTCTTCGCGTTCACGTTTTTTCTTCTGATACCACCTGGTGGACCGTGGAACGCTGGACGGTGGCAGGGGGACCGTAGCGACCGGGAGCAGAGGCTCGACCCGGGGTCCTGTGGTACCAGTAGCAGGGACAACGTGAGCAACCCAGGGCAGAAGAAGCGGGGGCCTGAAGGAGTGGGCTTGTCCAGCGGTGTTGGGCGGCAACGTGAAGATGAAGGCGGCACAGGGCGGGGGCGGAGGCAGAGTAATCCCCTGCTCCAAGAGCTGCCTCTCCTCCTGTTTGGATCTGCGGTTGTGCCTGTAGTAATGAAATGATAAACATTTAATAAGCAAGTTTATATACACAAAATTTTAAACCCACTTGAATATGTAATAAGATGCATTAAGAATAAAACGAGTATATTATTATTTGACTTGTCAATCATTAAAAAAAGTTAGTTTTGATGTGATAATAGATGTGATGAATTACCATTGTGTCAGAGTGGTCTGATTTATCTCCACCAGCTGTAGCGATGTCTCCTGCATGACCAGTGCATTGTCGAGCACCTTCTGGCGAACCTTGCGGTAGGCGCGGCAAATGAGTGTCCAACACTGGACGGTGGCGCCCTCCTTACGGACAGGGGAAGGATTTGCCTCGCACAACTTCACCATCAGGCACTCGACGTAGCGATTGCAATCTGGCCATTGTGCAGGACCGGTGTTCTGTCCCAGGAAACATCTGTAATAAACCCACACAATATATTTAATTTAAGACATGTCATATAGTGCAGTAAATGTAATATAAGCCATGCATAATTATCACAGATTAGAATATTCAAACACTGACCGCTTGGTGCTATCAACACCAGGGGCAACGGGCGACTTGGACCTGTGACGCGGGGAGAACTGGGTGGCCCGCTTGTCATAGTCGTCCAGGTTCCTCCACAAGGCGATGATCCGGGCGGCCTGGGCGTTGGTCAACGGCTCATCTTGTCCTCCTAGGGAAAAGAGACATCTCGCCAGGGCCTCTACGTTACCGTAACCGGGCACGTTGTTACGGTCCACGGAGTACTGAATAACAATTATACCAATGCATAAAAATGTTGCCATGCATATTGAATAAATTATTTTGATAAGATACCATGAGTTTGTATTGGATTTACCTCTGGCGATAGACGAGCCGGTGGTGTACCTACGGACGGGGTAGGCGTTACCGGGGAGGGTAACGGTTCTGGTGTGGTCACAGCAGGAAGGGGGCATCAAATCCTCACCGCACACCGCGGCAGGTTGCCTGGCGGGTCTTGGCGACGCTGATCCCCTGTATAGCTGGCGTCTACGCTTGCGTGACCTACACTCAGCTGTTACAAAAATAAACAAGGCTGATTATACTTTAAAAAAAAAACATATTTTCATAGGATATATCAATGTAATTATATATATAATTTATTTTCTATCTGCATATAAAATATATGAATAATATAACTTAAATTTTCATTGATAATAAATAAAAAAGAAAACAAAGACATAAAATAAGTCTTACAATCTTCTGACAGTGCAGTCGGGTCTGTGTGGCGGCGTGGCGGGACGGAAGGGCGAGGTTCCACGTCGTAGGTGGAGACGGTGGGGTCCTTAAAAGGACTGGCCTCCTCAAACCCTTCATCCTCATCTTGGAGACAGGCATCCAGGCGTGCGGACTCGTCGCTGTCAGGGTCCAGCGTGTAGTCCTGCAGGACCTCTCCAGTCTGGCTGTACAGGTATTCAATACCTATCAGCTCACCTGTGTGTGACAAAATACAGGCAGTGAGAAATATTGATCATTCAATTCTTAAACTACATGATCTATTTATATATAAATGTATTTATATATATATATATATATATATATATATATATATATATATATATACATTTCCCTAAGGTTGACAAAATAAGTTAATGATTATAGAATATTTACCAGTGTACTGTCGAGGCCCGCAGTATGATGCATTTAACTGTCTACCAAGTACGCCACTGCTGAGGGTGTTGGTAGCCTTCTTGAGCAGGCCGCTGTAGTGGAGCGTGGACGCGGCATGACCTCCATCTGTGTCACGGCGGCAGCAGCTCGGTCTTCATTCCAGCGCACCAGGCCCTCGAGCAGATACGCCTGGAAATGCATGCCGCTAGCGCTCGTTCCTGGAATAAACCTGTTCAGGTGGAGGTGGAACGACTCCAGGGAGGTTGATCCTCGGGCGCACCTGAACACGGGCAGCAGCATACTTTCAGCATACTTACATTCTTCTGTTTGTGGGTCTCCGTGTAGAGGGAGAAACCCACCGGGTCCTGGATACAGGCGACGTGGCGTTTTTGGCTCAGCCAGATGTCCCAGATGCGCTCTGAATCCAGCAGCGGGACACCCAGGGTGTCGCGACCCTGCTCCCCGTCGAAGGTGTCGAGAAGCTGCTGGATGAGCTGGGTGGTCTCCTCGGCGCCGCGCATCTTCCGCCTGCAGTGGGACGACAGCTCGCTCCGGGTGATGCGGGACCAGACGTCTGAATAGCTGGGGTTCAGGATCTTCTGTGCCTGGAGCTCGGCACGCTTAGCTTCCCGGAGGCGCTGCACATCCTCGGTGCTCCACTCGAAGATGCAGGCGGAGAGGCGACTCATGAAGACACCGTACAACTGGTGCGAGTCCGTGGTACATCCGGACTTGAAGCGCCGAATGAAGTGCCAGATGTCCAGACGGATGCCAAGGTCAGGCCAGTCTTTAAACATGTCACCCAGAGACTTCCCGCAACAGTCGCGGTCCACGTAGAGAAGACGCGGCGGGTCCACTCCAGCTGACGTGTAGCGGGCCATGATGCCGGTGGCCATGGGACCGAGGCCGTACCCCTCACTGGCGGTGAGGACGCTCATGAGCACCTGGCCGTACTCATTACCCACGTTGGTGGCCCACGATGCGGTGCCGGCGCTGTGCCCTGCCAGCTTCTTCACAACTTTCTTGGTCGAGTCCAGCTTCAGCACCTTGCCGAAGACAGAGGTGATGGCGCCCTTTACCTCATCCAGGCGCATGATCACATCGTTGCAGTAGACCGTCTGCAGCCACTTGTAGCCCGGAATATCAGTCATGGCAGGGGGGTCGCTGACGTCGGGCCTGAGAAGGTTGCGGCTGTTGGCGTCGGTGAAACTCTGGCAGTCGGTCAGGTAGTGCACCACGCGCTGAGACCACATCTCGCTGTGCTGCTCCATCAGCTTGTGGCGGAGCTGGCTGGCGCTGTTCCCGAGTCCGCGTTGGCGCAACAGCTTGGCGACGCGCATGTCACAGGCGGACTGGTAAGTCAGCAGAATGGGGAACTGGACGCGGTGACCGATGTCCAGCTGGCGAGTGATGGCGCCGCTCCAGCTGATGAGCTTCTTTTTGCACTTGGTGCACTCCAGGTACTCGGCGGCGAGGTGATAGAAACTGTCGATATCGAGGACCTGACGGACGCGCGGATAGAGGCCGGCCGACGTAAGCTGGTGGTCCTGACAGGACGGGTCGGGGCAGGACAGACGCACCTGCCACAGCTTATGCGGCATCCACAGCAGGAGGCGCTGAGCGAAGTAGCGGTCAGGTCTGGGCAGCTGGCTGGGGATGAGGGCGGCCTGAGGGGGGTGCCACCACAGGCGGTCCACGCGCTCCCAGGCCAGCTCTGCCTTCTTCCGCGAAGACAGCTTGAAGAGCGCCTTGGATACCCAGTGGTGGTCGGCAGCGGGAAGTGACTTCCTCCACCCCTCTGGCAGTATGATGTCTGTCAAGTACAGTTTATACAAATTTATACTAAAGTCGGTTGATAATACCACATTCTTTAAAAAAAAAAATTCATTATCTTGTATTTATAATATAAAAATAGAATAATAATAATGTAATCAAAAATATTAAGATTCAGATGTTATAACTTCTGATTTACTTGTATTTTCTAATGCAAGTAACGGTAATATAATAGCCTGTCATACCATCCACATGTCTAAGTGGGATAGACTCGTTGGCGGGCGCAGGCGGACGACTGGACACTGCGGCCGGCTTGTCAGGTGTCACACCAACAGCTGTAGCAGCGGAGGATGCCTCAACGCTGCATACAGCAATACGGGCTAAAACACATGATACAAGTGTGTAAACAAACATGCATGTTACAACATATACATATTATTACCAGATAATTAACCTTTAAAATGAACAGGTATATGCTTCAATTTAAATTATATCAATTGCGCCAGATCGTACTTCACTCTACCGTGGTAACTATACGTGACTGGCTCAGTTTATTTGTTACCTCGTTATCGTACTCAAGTCTCTTGTTGTTTTTTCGGACCTCATCTAACTTTTGTTCCTCTGCCTGCAGTAACTCGGATCCCTCGCTCTCCCTCCGGCTTCCCCTTCAACTACCTGCTTCCCCTTCATCCAATAAACCCCTTTTTGTACTCTCTGGAACTTCGCCTCTGTCTGCTCTTGGGTTCAGCATCGTAGAACATAACAACTTTCCGAATATGACTAAGGTTGTATATATGTTAACACTGTTTATTGTGTGTATATTACCTGATGTATCTGCATGAGCAGACTCATACGCCTCCATGGCTGTGACCAGGTCACTGTCCTGACTGTCGTCAAGCGCAGGGCTGGCTGAAAAACACACATTCAACATTGATATGAATATGAATTATCATTACTAATTTTTGATTTCATCATAGTAAAGGTTATTGCTTGAAGTAGTGTAAATGTATCACCTGTAGACTTTGCACTCGACGGTGTCTTCTTCATCTTCATCTTCTGAAGCCGGCTCCTAATGGCCCCTGGTGACAAGGCGCGACCCACCAGAAGAGAGGAGAGCTGAGATGAGGACAGAACGACCGCTTGGCTCCGCTGACTGGCGGCTGATGGAGGAGGACGGCTGTCGGCGGCCTTGACCTTGCCGATACGCTGCCTCTCCTTCGCATCGACAGCCTCCTTACCCTCGTCAAAGGACAGGAGGTAGTCCTTGAAGGCCATCTTGTTCTGGCTCAGGGGAGTGTTGACCGGTCTTTCTCCCCGGAGGTTGTCGACCATCCAGGCAGCGTATCCCAAGCCATTCTCCACAAGCCACTTGAATGTCTGGCCACGGTACACTCCGAACTGCAGCCGGTGATGAGCCAGGACGAGGAGTCTGTCGTCGACATCACCACCACCCTGACTGACCTCGCTGACGGCGTTCTTCCTGACGATCTCGCCAGACTGGCAGACTACAGCAGATGCGCGTGCTTTATTACGAGCAGCCACTCTATGTGCCTCTTCGGAATAGCCCAACACTAGGGCCCCGCTGCTGAGTCTCTTGAATGTAGGCTTCGACCCCATTACTGAAATGAATCCTGAAAAAAAAAGCATAATATTAGCTGTCAGAGACAAGGTAATAGTATACCATAACATTGGCAAGGTCCCCAGATTGTATATCACATTTAACA
>NC_141821.1:3883386-3888386 GCF_982586985.1 Callionymus lyra | reverse complement strand
GCTTCTTCGCGTTCACGTTTTTTCTTCTGATACCACCTGGTGGACCGTGGAACGCTGGACGGTGGCAGGGGGACCGTAGCGACCGGGAGCAGAGGCTCGACTCGGGGTCCTGTGGTACCAGAAGCAGGGACAACGTGAAGAAGAAGCGGGGGCCTGAAGGAGTGGGCTTGTCCAGCGGTGTTGGGCGGCAACGTGAAGATGAACGGCTGGGGCAGAGGTGGCTGGGGCATGACTGCCACGCGTGGTACGGGTGGCGGCAGCGGTCGGGCGGCACAGGGCGGGGGCGGAGGCAGAGTAATCCCCTGCTCCAAGAGCTGCCTCTCCTCCCGTTTGGATCTGCGGTTGTGCCTGTAGTAATGAAATGATAAACATTTAATAAGCAAGTTTATATACACGAAATTTTAAACCCACTTGAATATGTAATAAGATGCATTAAGAATAAAACGAGTATATTATTATTTGACTTGTCAATCATTAAAAAAAGTTAGTTTTGATGTGATAATAGATGTGATGAATTACCATTGTGTCAGGGTGGTCTGATTTATCTCCACCAGCTGTAGCGATGTCTCCTGCATGACCAGTGCATTGTCGAGCACCTTCTGGCGAACCTTGCGGTAGGCGCGGCAAATGAGTGTCCAACGCTGGACGGTGGCGCCCTCCTTACGGACGGGGGAAGGATTTGCCTCGCACAACTTCACCATCAGGCACTCGACGTAGCGATTGCAATCTGGCCATTGTGCAGGACCGGTGTTCTGTCCCAGGAAACATCTGTAATAAACCCACACAATATATTTAATTTAAGACATGTCATATAGTGCAGTAAATGTAATATAAGCCATGCATAATTATCACAGATTAGAATATTCAAACACTGACCGCTTGGTGCTATCAACACCAGGGGCAACGGGCGACTTGCTGGTCTTGAATCGACCGCGAGACTTGGACCTGTGACGCGGGGAGAACTGGGTGGCCCGCTTGTCATAGTCGTCCAGGTTCCTCCACAAGGCGATGATCCGGGCGGCCTGGGCGTTGGTCAACGGCTCATCTTGTCCTCCTAGGGAAAAGAGACATCTCGCCAGGGCCTCTACTTTACCGTAACCGGGCACGTTGTTACGGTCCACGGAGTCCTGAATAACAATTATACCAATGCATAAAAATGTTGCCATGCATATTGAATAAATTATTTTGATAAGATACCATGAGTTTGTATTGGATTTACCTCTGGCGATAGACGAGCCGGTGGTGTACCTACGGACGGGGTAGGCGTTACCGGGGAGGGTAACGGTTCTGGTGTGGTCACAGCAGGAGGGGGCATCAAATCCTCACCGCACACCGCGGCAGGTTGCCTGGCGGGTCTTGGCGACGCTGATCCCCTGTATAGCTGGCGTCTACGCTTGCGTGACCTACACTCAGCTGTTACAAAAATAAACAAGGCTGATTAAAAAAAACAACATATTTTCATAGGATATATCAATATAATTATATATATAATTTATTTTCTATCTGCATATAAAATATATGAATAATATAACTTAAATTTTCATTGATAATAAATAAAAAAGAAAACAAAGACATAAAATAAGTCTTACAATCTTCTGACAGTGCAGTCGGGTCTGTGTGGCGGCGTGGCGGGACGGAAGGGCGAGGTTCCACGTCGTAGGTGGAGACGGTGGGGTCCTTAAAAGGACTGGCCTCCTCAAACCCTTCATCCTCATCTTGGAGACAGGCATCCAGGCGTGCGGACTCGTCGCTGTCAGGGTCCAGCGTGTAGTCCTGCAGGACCTCTCCAGTCTGGCTGTACAGGTATTCAATACCTATCAGCTCACCTGTGTGTGACAAAATACAGGCAGTGAGAAATATTGATCATTCAATTCTTAAACTACATGATCTATTTATATATAAATGTATTTATATATATATATATATATATATATATATATATATATATATACATTTCCCTAAGGTTGACAAAATAAGTTAATGATTATAGAATATTTACCAGTGTACTGTCGAGGCCCGCAGTATGATGCATTTAACTGTCTACCAAGTACGCCACTGCTGAGGGTGTTGGTAGCCTTCTTGAGCAGGCCGCTGTAGTGGAGCGTGGACGCAGACGGCGTGACCTCCATCTGTGTCACGGCGGCAGCAGCTCGGTCTTCATTCCAGCGCACCAGGCCCTCGAGCAGATACGCCTGGAAATGCATGCCGCTAGCGCTCGTTCCTGGAATAAACCTGTTCAGGTGGAGGTGGAACGACTCCAGGGAGGTTGATCCTCGGGCGCACCTGAACACGGGCAGCAGCATACCCCCCTTCTTCTGTTTGTGGGTCTCCGTGTAGAGGGAGAAACCCACCGGGTCCTGGATACAGGCGACGTGGCGTTTTTGGCTCAGCCAGATGTCCCAGATGCGCTCTGAATCCAGCAGCGGGACACCCAGGGTGTCGCGACCCTGCTCCCCGTCGAAGGTGTCGAGAAGCTGCTGGATGAGCTGGGTGGTCTCCTCGGCGCCGCGCGTCTTCCGCCTGCAGTGGGACGACAGCTCGCTCCGGGTGATGCGGGACCAGACGTCTGAATCGCTGGGGTTCAGGATCTTCTGTGCCTGGAGCTCGGCACGCTTAGCTTCCCGGAGGCGCTGCACATCCTCGGTGCTCCACTCGAAGATGCAGGCGGAGAGGCGACTCATGAAGACACCGTACAACTGGTGCGAGTCCGTGGTACATCCGGACGTGAAGCGCCGCATGAAGTGCCAGATGTCCAGACGGATGCCAAGGTCAGGCCAGTCTTTAAACATGTCACCCAGAGACTTCCCGCAACAGTCGCGGTCCACGTAGAGAAGACGCGGCGGGTCCACTCCAGCTGACGTGTAGCGGGCCATGAGGCCGGTGGCCATGGGACCGAGGCCGTACCCCTCACTGGCGGTGAGGACGCTCATGAGCACCTGGCCGTACTCATTACCCACGTTGGTGGCCCACGATGCGGTGCCGGCGCTGTGCCCTGCCAGCTTCTTCACGACTTTCTTGGTCGAGTCCAGCTTCAGCACCTTGCCGAAGACAGAGGTGATGGCGCCCTTTACCTCATCCAGGCGCATGATCACATCGTTGCAGTAGACCGTCTGCAGCCACTTGTAGCCCGGAATATCAGTCATGGCAGGGGGGTCGCTGACGTCGGGCCTGACGAGAAGGTTGCGGCTGTTGGCGTCGGTGAAACTCTGGCAGTCGGTCAGGTAGTGCACCACGCGCTGAGACCACATCTCGCTGTGCTGCTCCATCAGCTTGTGGCGGAGCTGGCTGGCGCTGTTCCCGAGTCCGCGTTGGCGCAACAGCTTGGCGACGCGCATGTCACAGGCGGACTGGTAAGTCAGCAGAATGGGGAACTGGACGCGGTGACCGATGTCCAGCTGGCGAGTGATGGCGCCGCTCCAGCTGATGAGCTTCTTTTTGCACTTGGTGCACTCCAGGTACTCGGCGGCGAGGTGATAGAAGCTGTCGATATCGAGGACCTGACGGACGCGCGGATAGAGGCCGGCCGACGTAAGCTGGTGGTCCTGACAGGACGGGTCGGGGCAGGACAGACGCACCTGCCACAGCTTACGCGGCATCCACAGCAGGAGGCGCTGAGCGAAGTAGCGGTCAGGTCTGGGCAGCTGGCTGGGGATGAGGGCGGCCTGAGGGGGGTGCCACCACAGGCGGTCCACGCGCTCCCAGGCCAGCTCTGCCTTCTTCCGCGAAGACAGCTTGAAGAGCGCCTTGGATACCCAGTGGTGGTCGGCAGCGGGAAGTGACTTCCTCCACCCCTCTGGCAGTATGATGTCTGTCAAGTACAGTTTATACAAATTTATACTAAAGTCGGTTGATAATACCACATTCTTTAAAAAAAAATTTTCATTATCTTGTATTTATAATATAAAAATAGAATAATAATAATGTAATCAAAAATATTAAGATTCAGATGTTATAACTTCTGATTTACTTGTATTTTCTAATGCAAGTAACGGTAATATCATAGCCTGTCATACCATCCACTTGTCTAAGTGGGATAGACTCGTTGGCGGGCGCAGGCGGACGACTGGACACTGCGGCCGGCTTGTCACGTGTCACACCAACAGCTGTGGCAGCGGAGGATGCCTCAACGCTGCATACAGCAATACGGGCTAAAACACATGATCAAGTGTGTAAACAAACATGCATGTTACAACATATACATATTATTACCAGATAATTAACCTTTAAAATGAACAGGTATATGCTTCAATTTAAATTATATCAATTGCGCCAGATCGTACTTCACTCTACCGTGGTAACTATACGTGACTGGCTCAGTTTATTTGTTACCTCGTTATCGTACTCAAGTCTCTTGTTGTTTTTTCGGACCTCATCTAACTTTTGTTCCTCTGCCTGCAGTAACTCGGATCCCTGGCTCCAGCTCACCGATCTCGCTCTCCCTCCGGCTTCCCCTTCAACTACCTGCTTCCCCTTCATCCAATAAACCCCTTTTTGTACTCTATGGAACTTCGCCTCTGTCTGCTCTTGGGTTCAGCATCGTAGAACATAACAACTTTCCGAATATGACTAAGGTTGTATATGTTAACACTGTTTATTGTGTGTATATTACCTGATGTATCTGCATGAGCAGACTCATACGCCTCCATGGCTGTGACCAGGTCGCTGTCCTGACTGTCGTCAAGCGCAGGGCTGGCTGAAAAACACACATTCAACATTGATATGAATATGAATTATCATTACTAATTTTTGATTTCATCATAGTAAAGGTTATTGCTTGAAGTAGTGTAAATGTATCACCTGTAGACTTTGCACTCAACGGTGTCTTCTTCATCTTCATCATCCTCTGAAGCCGGCTCGTCATGGCCCCTGGTGACAAGGCGCGACCCACCAGAAGAGAGGAGAGCTGAGATGAGGACAGAACGACCGCTTGGCTCCGCTGACTGGCGGCTGATGGAGGAGGACGGCTGTCGGCGGCCTTCTCCTTGGCGATACGCTGCCTC
>NC_141821.1:3368386-3388386 GCF_982586985.1 Callionymus lyra | reverse complement strand
ACCCCAAATCCACGTCGCTGAAGGCCCACTTCACCAACATTCGGACAGAAACCCAGCGCACCCTCAGAGCCATGGAGAATGACTGGTGGACAAAGAAAGCACATGAGATCCAGCATCACGCGGACACTAACAACTCCCATGCTTTCTATGACGCCATCAAGGTCATCTATGGCCCACAGAGGAAAAACATATCTCCGGTCAGATCAAAAGATGGTACCATCCTGTACAAGGACAAACAACAGATCCTGGACAGATGGGCTGAGCACTTCAACACCCTGCTGAACACCTCATATCCAACTAGGATGGACACACTTGCTGACCTCCCATGCCTCCCAACCGTCACAGATCTGGATTCCTCCCCCAGCTTTGCTGAAGTACGAAAAGCCATCGCTGGCCTGAAGAACAATAAGAGCCCGGGGCTTGATGGAATCCCGGCAGAAATACTGAAGCATGGCGGATACCTGCTCACGCGCAGACTACACCAACTGATCAGTACCATCTGGTCATCTGAAGTCATCCCGCAAGATTGGAAGGATGCCAACATCATCACAATCTTTAAGCGCAAAGGTGACAAAGCAGACTGCGGTAATAGCAGGGGCATTTCCCTCCTATCGGTTGCCGGAAAGGTGCTAGCACGGGTGATGCTCCTTCGACTAGCATCTCATGCTACTGATAACATCCTGCCCGAATCCCAGTGTGGTTTTAGGCAACAGCGCAGCACCACTGACATGATCTTTGTTGCTAGACAGGTACAGGAAAAATGCAGAGAACAATGCAAGGACCTGTACCTAGCTTTCATTGATCTGTCCAAGGCCTTCGACACAGTAAACCGGGAACTGCTCTGGGATGTGCTGGGGAAGCTGGGGGTTCCACCAAAGTTCAGGAACATCTTGCGGCAGTTCCATGATGGAATGCAAGCCTGTGTGAGTGTTGGTGGCCAGCAGTCTCCCTTCTTCAGTGTGGATGTAGGGGTTAAGCAAGGGTGTGTCCTAGCCCCTACCATCTTCAACATTTTCCTCTCCACCGTCACCATCCTCTCTCACAAACTCCTGGACCCAGCAGATGGGGTACAGATACAGTACAGACTGGATGGCAACCTCTTCAATATTCGGCGCCTTCAAGCCTTCACCAAAACCACCAACCAACACATCTTAGAGCTACAGTATGCAGATGACTGTGCTCTCCTTGCCCACTCACCAGAATCCCTACAGCGTGCGTTAAACGTGGTCGCATCCATCTACAGCGCCATTGGTCTCCAAATCAACATCAGGAAAACACAGATAGTTGTCCAGGAGTTCACCCACCAAACACATGCGCGTACCTTCACCCTCGATGGTCATCCCCTTGCCATCGTCCCTCACTTCACCTACCTAGGCAGCATTCTGTCCCCTTCCTGCAACATTGATGATGACATCCAGGTCCGAGTCGGTCTGGCCTCCGCTGCCTTTGGCAGGCTTAGATCCAGGGTATTCCACAACAGGAACCTCACCAGCTCCACCAAAGCAGCTGTGTACAAGGCGGTCTGCCTCTCTACACTGCTGTACGGGTCGGAAACCTGGACACCCTACCAGAGGCACATAAAAACACTAGAGGCCTTCCACATCCGCTGCCTTCAAAGGATCCTGGGTGTGTCCTGGGAAGACAGGGTGCCACATGCTGATATTCTTGAACGGACCAACACACCTACCATCGCCGTGCTCCTTGCAAAGAAACACCTGCGCTGGGTTGGGCATGTGATCCGTATGCCTGCCCACCGCCTGCCCAGGCAAATCCTCTACGGCCAACTTCTGGACGGCCAGAGATCTGCTGGTGGTCCAAAAAAGCGGTTCAAGGACCATCTTAAAACCCTCCTGAAGCAGTGCAAAATTTCACCTGCAGCACTAGAGTCCCTGGCTGCTGATCGCTATACCTGGAGTTCCTCCTGCCACCAGGGAACTGCTCACCTTCAGGAGCAAGCCACAGAGAGGAGGATACGGCGACGTGCACTGAGGCATCAGCCTGCTACAGGGCCCACACCCTCCAGTGCTACGTACCTCTGTCCCTCCTGTGGCAAAACCTGCGGATCCCGCATCGGCCTGCACAGTCACATGGCTATGCACCGCCGCAACACAACCCAATAAATGTCTATTCATTAAAATTGGAGCAACGTCATCATCGTTATCGATGGACTGCCAGAAGTGAAGAAGTGTGTGTGTGTATGTGTGTGTGTATGTGTGTGTGTGTGTATGTGTGTGTGTGTGTGTGTGTGTGTGTGTATGTGTATGTGTGTGTGTGTGTGTGTGTGTGTGTGTATGTGTGTGTGTGTGGGTGTGTGTGTGTGTGTGTGTGTGTGTGTGTGTGTGTGTGTGTGTATATATGTGTGTATGTGTGTGTGTGTGTGTGTGTGTGTGTGTGTGTGTATGTGTGTGTGTGTGTGTGTGTGTGTGTGTGTGTGTGTGTGTGTGTGTGTGTGTGTGTGTGTGTGTGTGTGTGTGTGTGTGTGTGTGTGTATGTGTGTGTGTGTGTGTGTGTGTGTGTGTGTGTATGTGTGTGTGTGTGTGTGTGTGTGTGTGTGCATGTGTGTGTGTGTGTGTGTGTGTGTGTGTGTGTGTGTGTGTGTCGACGTCCTCCAGGGATAAACATGTTCATTAGAAACTTGTCTCTTCAGGATGAAACTGATCAGTTCCTGTGACTCGACTCATCGAGTGACTCCTGAGATCTAAGGTGTCAGGATTGAAAATATGAGGAAGAAATGTTTTTTGAACCTTGAAGTGTTTTTATTTAAATATTTCAATTATATATTTAAAAGTTGCATTTGTTTTTTTATATATATCATTTAATTTAAAACATCGAATATTTTCAAAATAAACTAACATTTTTCCACATAAAGTTTCCAGAAAGTCAAGAATTAATGTTCTAAATTAATAATTTAAATTCAATATTAAATGTTGTTTCTTTGGAATCCACCATCTTGGATTGACGCTTCTTGATCACATGACCGTCTGAGTGTCGCATGATTGGCTGAAAGTTTGATCCAGTAGTTCTTGACTCGTCTGGTTTTGTCTGGAGACTCTATTATAACATTTATATATTGGATTTAAAAGACTACAAATGCAAAAATATTGAATTTATTCTTGAATTTTTGAAAGTATATCAAACACTATGTGTAAAAAAGTTAAGTTAGTATTACTTCACTGGATCACTAGTGTTTGACTAGATCATAAGTTAGTATTACTTCACTGGATCACTAGTGTTTGACTAGATCATAAGTTAGTATTACTTCACTGGATCACTAGTGTTTGACTAGATCAGAAGTTAGTATTACTTCACTGGATCACTAGTGTTTGACTAGATCAGAAGTTAGTATTACTTCACTGGATCACTAGTGTTTGACTAGATCATAAGTTAGTATTACTTCACTGGATCACTAGTGTTTGACTAGATCAGAAGTTAGTATTACTTCACTGGATCACTAGTGTTTGACTAGATCATAAGTTAGTATTACTTCACTGGATCACTAGTGTTTGACTAGATCATAAGTTAGTATTACTTCACTGGATCACTAGTGTTTGACTAGATCATAAGTTAGTATTACTTCACTGGATCACTAGTGTTTGACTAGATCAGAAGTTAGTATTACTTCACTGGATCACTAGTGTTTGACTAGATCAGAAGTTAGTATTACTTCACTGGATCACTAGTGTTTGACTAGATCAGAAGTTAGTATTACTTCACTGGATCACTAGTGTTTGACTAGATCATAAGTTAGTATTACTTCACTGGATCACTAGTGTTTGACTAGATCATAAGTTAGTATTACTTCACTGGATCACTAGTGTTTGACTAGATCAGAAGTTAGTATTACTTCACTGGATCACTAGTGTTTGACTAGATCAGAAGTTAGTATTACTTCACTGGATCACTAGTGTTTGACTAGATCATAAGTTAGTATTACTTCACTGGATCACTAGTGTTTGACTAGATCATAAGTTAGTATTACTTCACTGGATCACTAGTGTTTGACTAGATCATAAGTTAGTATTACTTCACTGGATCACTAGTGTTTGACTAGATCAGAAGTTAGTATTACTTCACTGGATCACTAGTGTTTGACTAGATCATAAGTTAGTATTACTTCACTGGATCACTAGTGTTTGACTAGATCATAAGTTAGTATTACTTCACTGGATCACTAGTGTTTGACTAGATCATAAGTTAGTATTACTTCACTGGATCACTAGTGTTTGACTAGATCAGAAGTTAGTATTACTTCACTGGATCACTAGTGTTTGACTAGATCAGAAGTTAGTATTACTTCACTGGATCACTAGTGTTTGACTAGATCAGAAGTTAGTATTACTTCACTGGATCACTAGTGTTTGACTAGATCATAAGTTAGTATTACTTCACTGGATCACTAGTGTTTGACTAGATCATAAGTTAGTATTACTTCACTGGATCACTAGTGTTTGACTAGATCAGAAGTTAGTATTACTTCACTGGATCACTAGTGTTTGACTAGATCAGAAGTTAGTATTACTTCACTGGATCACTAGTGTTTGACTAGATCATAAGTTAGTATTACTTCACTGGATCACTAGTGTTTGACTAGATCATAAGTTAGTATTACTTCACTGGATCACTAGTGTTTGACTAGATCATAAGTTAGTATTACTTCACTGGATCACTAGTGTTTGACTAGATCATAAGTTAGTATTACTTCACTGGATCACTAGTGTTTGACTAGATCATAAGTTAGTATTACTTCACTGGATCACTAGTGTTAGTCTAGATCATAAGTTAGTATTACTTCACTGGATCACTAGTGTTTGACTAGATCATAAGTTAGTATTACTTCACTGGATCACTAGTGTTTGACTAGATCATAAGTTAGTATTACTTCACTGGATCACTAGTGTTTGACTAGATCATAAGTTAGTATTACTTCACTGGATCACTAGTGTTTGACTAGATCATAAGTTAGTATTACTTCACTGGATCACTAGTGTTTGACTAGATCATAAGTTAGTATTACTTCACTGGATCACTAGTGTTTGACTAGATCATAAGTTAGTATTACTTCACTGGATCACTAGTGTTTGACTAGATCAGAAGTTAGTATTACTTCACTGGATCACTAGTGTTTGACTAGATCATAAGTTAGTATTACTTCACTGGATCACTAGTGTTTGACTAGATCATAAGTTAGTATTACTTCACTGGATCACTAGTGTTTGACTAGATCAGAAGTTAGTATTACTTCACTGGATCACTAGTGTTTGACTAGATCAGAAGTTAGTATTACTTCACTGGATCACTAGTGTTTGACTAGATCATAAGTTAGTATTACTTCACTGGATCACTAGTGTTTGACTAGATCATAAGTTAGTATTACTTCACTGGATCACTAGTGTTTGACTAGATCAGAAGTTAGTATTACTTCACTGGATCACTAGTGTTTGACTAGATCAGAAGTTAGTATTACTTCACTGGATCACTAGTGTTTGACTAGATCATAAGTTAGTATTACTTCACTGGATCACTAGTGTTTGACTAGATCATAAGTTAGTATTACTTCACTGGATCACTAGTGTTTGACTAGAGCATAAGTTAGTATTACTTCACTGGATCACTAGTGTTTGACTAGATCAGAAGTTAGTATTACTTCACTGGATCACTAGTGTTTGACTAGATCAGAAGTTAGTATTACTTCACTGGATCACTAGTGTTTGACTAGATCAGAAGTTAGTATTACTTCACTGGATCACTAGTGTTTGACTAGATCAGAAGTTAGTATTACTTCACTGGATCACTAGTGTTTGACTAGATCATAAGTTAGTATTACTTCACTGGATCACTAGTGTTTGACTAGATCAGAAGTTAGTATTACTTCACTGGATCACTAGTGTTTGACTAGATCAGAAGTTAGTATTACTTCACTGGATCACTAGTGTTTGACTAGATCATAAGTTAGTATTACTTCACTGGATCACTAGTGTTTGACTAGATCATAAGTTAGTATTACTTCACTGGATCACTAGTGTTTGACTAGATCATAAGTTAGTATTACTTCACTGGATCACTAGTGTTTGACTAGATCATGAGTTAGTATTACTTCACTGGATCACTAGTGTTTGACTAGATCATGAGTTAGTATTACTTCACTGGATCACTAGTGTTTGACTAGATCATGAGTTAGTATTACTTCACTGGATCACTAGTGTTTGACTAGATCATGAGTTAGTATTACTACACTGGATCACTAGTGTTTGACTAGATCATAAGTTAGTATTACTACACTGGATCACTAGTGTTTGACTAGATCATAAGTTAGTATTACTTCACTGGATCACTAGTGTTTGACTAGATCATAAGTTAGTATTACTTCACTGGATCACTAGTGTTTGACTAGATCATAAGTTAGTATTACTTCACTGGATCACTAGTGTTTGACTAGATCATAAGTTAGTATAACTTCACTGGATCACTAGTGTTTGACTAGATCATAAGTTAGTATTACTTCACTGGATCACTAGTGTTTGACTAGATCATAAGTTAGTATTACTTCACTGGATCACTAGTGTTTGACTAGATCATAAGTTAGTATTACTTCACTGGATCACTAGTGTTTGACTAGATCATAAGTTAGTATTACTTCACTGGATCACTAGTGTTTGACTAGATCATAAGTTAGTATTACTTCACTGGATCACTAGTGTTTGACTAGATCATAAGTTAGTATTACTTCACTGGATCACTAGTGTTTGACTAGATCATAAGTTAGTATTACTTCACTGGATCACTAGTGTTTGACTAGATCAGAAGTTAGTATTACTTCACTGGATCACTAGTGTTTGACTAGATCATAAGTTAGTATTACTTCACTGGATCACTAGTGTTTGACTAGATCATAAGTTAGTATTACTTCACTGGATCACTAGTGTTTGACTAGATCATAAGTTAGTATTACTTCACTGGATCACTAGTGTTTGACTAGATCATAAGTTAGTATTACTTCACTGGATCACTAGTGTTTGACTAGATCATAAGTTAGTATTACTTCACTGGATCACTAGTGTTTGACTAGATCATAAGTTAGTATTACTTCACTGGATCACTAGTGTTTGACTAGATCATAAGTTAGTATTACTTCACTGGATCACTAGTGTTTGACTAGATCATAAGTTAGTATTACTTCACTGGATCACTAGTGTTTGACTAGATCATAAGTTAGTATTACTTCACTGGATCACTAGTGTTTGACTAGATCATAAGTTAGTATTACTTCACTGGATCACTAGTGTTTGACTAGATCATAAGTTAGTATTACTTCACTGGATCACTAGTGTTTGACTAGATCATAAGTTAGTATTACTTCACTGGATCACTAGTGTTTGACTAGATCATAAGTTAGTATTACTTCACTGGATCACTAGTGTTTGACTAGATCATAAGTTAGTATTACTTCACTGGATCACTAGTGTTTGACTAGATCAGAAGTTAGTATTACTTCACTGGATCACTAGTGTTTGACTAGATCATAAGTTAGTATTACTTCACTGGATCACTAGTGTTTGACTAGATCATAAGTTAGTATTACTTCACTGGATCACTAGTGTTTGACTAGATCAGAAGTTAGTATTACTTCACTGGATCACTAGTGTTTGACTAGATCAGAAGTTAGTATTACTTCACTGGATCACTAGTGTTTGACTAGATCATAAGTTAGTATTACTTCACTGGATCACTAGTGTTTGACTAGATCATAAGTTAGTATTACTTCACTGGATCACTAGTGTTTGACTAGATCAGAAGTTAGTATTACTTCACTGGATCACTAGTGTTTGACTAGATCAGAAGTTAGTATTACTTCACTGGATCACTAGTGTTTGACTAGATCATAAGTTAGTATTACTTCACTGGATCACTAGTGTTTGACTAGATCATGAGTTAGTATTACTTCACTGGATCACTAGTGTTTGACTAGATCATGAGTTAGTATTACTACACTGGATCACTAGTGTTTGACTAGATCATAAGTTAGTATTACTACACTGGATCACTAGTGTTTGACTAGATCATAAGTTAGTATTACTTCACTGGATCACTAGTGTTTGACTAGATCATAAGTTAGTATTACTTCACTGGATCACTAGTGTTTGACTAGATCATAAGTTAGTATTACTTCACTGGATCACTAGTGTTTGACTAGATCATAAGTTAGTATAACTTCACTGGATCACTAGTGTTTGACTAGATCATAAGTTAGTATTACTTCACTGGATCACTAGTGTTTGACTAGATCATAAGTTAGTATTACTTCACTGGATCACTAGTGTTTGACTAGATCATAAGTTAGTATTACTTCACTGGATCACTAGTGTTTGACTAGATCATAAGTTAGTATTACTTCACTGGATCACTAGTGTTTGACTAGATCATAAGTTAGTATTACTTCACTGGATCACTAGTGTTTGACTAGATCATAAGTTAGTATTACTTCACTGGATCACTAGTGTTTGACTAGATCAGAAGTTAGTATTACTTCACTGGATCACTAGTGTTTGACTAGATCAGAAGTTAGTATTACTTCACTGGATCACTAGTGTTTGACTAGATCATAAGTTAGTATTACTTCACTGGATCACTAGTGTTTGACTAGATCATAAGTTAGTATTACTTCACTGGATCACTAGTGTTTGACTAGATCATAAGTTAGTATTACTTCACTGGATCACTAGTGTTTGACTAGATCATAAGTTAGTATTACTTCACTGGATCACTAGTGTTTGACTAGATCATAAGTTAGTATTACTTCACTGGATCACTAGTGTTTGACTAGATCATAAGTTAGTATTACTTCACTGGATCACTAGTGTTTGACTAGATCATAAGTTAGTATTACTTCACTGGATCACTAGTGTTTGACTAGATCATAAGTTAGTATTACTTCACTGGATCACTAGTGTTTGACTAGATCATAAGTTAGTATTACTTCACTGGATCACTAGTGTTTGACTAGATCATAAGTTAGTATTACTTCACTGGATCACTAGTGTTTGACTAGATCATAAGTTAGTATTACTTCACTGGATCACTAGTGTTTGACTAGATCATAAGTTAGTATTACTTCACTGGATCACTAGTGTTTGACTAGATCATAAGTTAGTATTACTTCACTGGATCACTAGTGTTTGACTAGATCATAAGTTAGTATTACTTCACTGGATCACTAGTGTTTGTCGTTCCCTCTGAAGCACTCGTGGACGTCTGGGATGATGAACGTGTGGAGGTTTCACTCCATCGCGTCTCCTGCTCGTGTTCTTCTTATCTTTCCATTAATCTGCCGCAGGAACCCGCCGCCCACCCTGCACCAGCCCGAGCTGTGGTCGGAGCTCTTCAACGACTTCATCTGCAAGTGAGTGTCTGGTCTTCTTCTCAGAGGTCACCTCCTCACCCTCGCTGCTCCTCACCCTCGCTGCTCCTCAGGTGTCTGATCAAGGACTTCGAGCTGCGACCCAACGTGCTCGACCTCCTGCAGCATGAGTTCATCAAGCAGATCGTCGGGCGAGAGAAGGTCCTGCAGAAGCAACTGATCGAACTCATCGACCTCAACCAGCAAGTCGGTGTCATTGAGAAGACCAGGTAGACTCGACCTCCGACCTCTGACCTCTGACCCTGCTTCTGTTCAAGACCATCTTGAGTTAAATGGAAACTCTAATCGTAGGATCTTCAGCTCAATAAAGGTCCTGATTGCTCAATAACCAGGAATTGAACCTGGACTGAGGAACAAAGCGACGCTGACACATCACTTCCGTCAGAACATTGAATTATTTATTTAACATTTTAACCCTTGTGTTGTCTCTGGGTCAAGGTCAGCAACCTCCCTGGTTCGACCCTGAGATAACACAAGGGATACATTTTGAAAGTTTCATTTTTTAATCATAATTGAAATATTTATATATATTGAAATATTTAATATATTTTATTTTGAAAGATGGAATTAAACAAAAAATTGTATTGTATTTCAATTTTTTATAAATAATATAATAATATGTGTAAACAAAAGATAAGCATTTAAATAGTAAATTCATTCACTATCTTAAAGGCACTGATATACTTCCATAGGGTAGAGTCCTCAGGACAGACCCAGGAACAATACAAGGTCTGGACCTCTTTTGCTCTGATGGCTGCCCCCACGACACCAGTGCTGCATCATAATCAGGGGAAGATGGAAGGTTGTGCAACTTCAATCTGTTCAGCAGGAAATGTATTCATCACAGGAGGTGACAGATGTTCACAGTGTGATCCTGGCGTCTGTTAGCTTCAGTCCTGGTGCTGCACAGCGTCAGTGGCTTTAACGTCCAAACCTAAGCTTAACTTCAGCAGCTGAATCCAAATGACCTTCTCGCGGGAAACTTCCCAATTCCTGCCCCGCCCCCCAAGCCCCCATATCCAAACTGCCCCCCCGGGATTTGGCCTCAATCCCAAAGTTTGGCTGTAAAACCCTGAATTCCATTTCTGTCCCTAAAGCCATCACGGGAACAGAAGCACAGACAATACTGACAGGTAACGTTCACGTCTCACTAGCATTACTAGAAGGTGCTTTTGTCGTCTTGTGGTAGTCGTGCTCGTACACGTATTATTGTCAAGTACATGTGTTTGTGTTTCACGAACATGTTTAAAACATTTAAGACATGTCACCTGCATAAAAGTATTTGTAGGTTTTATCAATAGCCTTGAGTAGAACCTTGTTGTTAGTGTCTCTCCCTCTGGAAAGTTAGTGTTGGAGTTTTGTTCTCTGAAGCGACCCCTCCCTAGTCTCAAAGCTTAGCAAAGCAGAAAGCTATCTCAGATACGTCTTTTAGTGTCAAGTGCAAAGTTTTAACTAAAGCGGTGATCTTTTATAGTTTGAATGTTCAGGTAAACACCTCGAGTCACTTGTGCATGTATGATTGGTCAGATACTCCAAACACTTGTCTTCTAAGATGTGTTGGTTGTGGAAAGTTAGTTTGATCATCTAGAGATAATCTGTTTATCAGTTGACTTACGCAGATGTCTGGCCTTGTCCTTGACTTGCTGGCATCATCTACAGATTGTTTTGTCTTTCTCAGTGCGAGTGTAGGTTTGACCTGAAAGAATATCTGAGCACGTGGATTCAAAAGAGAGGCAATGATTATTTAATTAAATATGAAAGATTATCGTTAAACTACTACTACTACTGCTACCAATACTACTGCTACTTCTATTGATATTTGCTACTACTACTACTGCTACTAATGCTACTACTACTTCTACTGCTACTGATGCTTCTGCTATCAATGCTTTAATTTTTTGATTGTTCAAGCACTTTGTGACCCTGGTCTTGAAAAGCGCTCTATAAATACTAATTACTAACTGCTACTGCTACTGCTACTACTACTGCTACTACTGCTACTACTGCTACTGCTACTGCTACTGCTACTACTACTGCTACTGCTACTGCTACTGCTACTGCTACTACTACTGCTACTACTGCTACTGCTACTACTACTGCTACTGCTACTGCTACTGCTACTGCTACTGCTACTACTACTGCTACTGCTACTACTACTGCTACTGCTACTGCTACTGCTACTGCTACTGCTACTACTACTGCTACTACTGCTACTGCTACTGCTACTACTACTGCTACTGCTACTGCTACTGCTACTGCTACTACTACTGCTACTGCTACTGCTACTGCTACTGCTACTGCTACTGCTACTGCTACTGCTACTACTACTGCTACTGCTACTACTACTGCTACTGCTACTGCTACTGCTACTGCTACTGCTACTGCTACTGCTACTGCTACTGCTACTGCTACTGCTACTACTACTGCTACTACTACTGCTACTACTAATCCCACTACTACTGCTGCTACTACTGCTACTGCTACTACTACTGCTACTGCTACTGCTACTACTACTGCTACTACTACTGCTACTGCTACTGCTACTACTACTCCCACTACTACTGCTGCTACTCCCTCGTCTATGTCTCGGTCGACAGTTTCGTGCCAGTCACTCTGCTTCAGCTACTTATCTAGTCCTGGTTTGTAAGAGCCTCTCATGACTCAAGAGGCCTATTTTTGCTCGTCAAGCTCTACCGCAGAATGCACAGTCAAACACTTCCCCGGCATTCATCTCCTCAGTTGTTCTCCTCTTCCTAGGACTCGCCTCTCACGGGCAGCCCTGTACAGTTCCACACCGGTGTGCACTGCTGCTCTTCATCTACTTCCCAGTTGTCTTTGTAGATGGAGAAATCTTTGCATATATCCTTGGACCTCAGCTCCCCCTAGAGCGGCTCCCAATGGAGAGTTTTGTCGTCCATTCTACTGACACCACCTTGCCAGGGCACTGTATTTCTGTTATTGGTGGCAGGTACAGTTTCACATCTGTCATTTGACTTTTGGTCCTCATGCACCCTGTGAGGCGGACCGACAAAGGTGGGTCCACACCTTGCTGGCCTGAGGCTGCCAGGCTTTTTGGCGGAGTCGCATCCAGTGCAGTTAAACAACCGCTGCCACCGTCTAAAGCTGC
This sequence comes from Callionymus lyra, assembly GCF_982586985.1. NCBI lineage: Eukaryota > Metazoa > Chordata > Actinopteri > Syngnathiformes > Callionymidae > Callionymus > Callionymus lyra. The sequence goes on along the minus strand of NC_141821.1, from coordinate 3,375,844 downwards.
CGCTGGCTTTGCCATTTTGGAAAAACGTATAAATGCTAACTGCCGGTTCCCGCTGAGACCTCGGCTGTGCCGGGGAATGCCAGGGAGCGGTGCCTTGCCCATAGTGCACCACTCCCCACTCCACTCTAGGACCACCGTCCGAAGGAGAGACAAAGTCAATACGTTAGAGTCGTTAGAGTCGTTGAGAGGAGATGCCAGGCGGTGGCCATGGAGTAGTCCACACCAGCGACTGCCTACGGGTCTCTCCCTCTGGAATCAGTCAGGTTTACTCCCTGAGCCTGAGCCTAGACAGGCAAAACCAAGACCAGCAGGTGGCTTGAAATCAGGGTTTTCCTTCCCCTAGACCAGGGGTGGCCAACCCGGTCTTCAAAGAGCCGCAGTGGCTGCAGGTTTTATTCCAACCGATCCAGCATGCACATTTTAACCAATGAGGTTTCAGCTGAAACAAGCAACACCAGACTGACAATCAACTGATTACATTCCTAAGACACCTGATTGGTCAAAAGGTGTCCTCTTGATTGGTTGGAAGAAAAACCTGCACCCACTGCGGCTCTTTGAGGACCGGGTTGGCCACCCCTGCCCTAGACGGACTGCCTTCCAGGGCTTACGAGCTCCGTCTACCCGACTGTTGTTGTACTGCTGTTGTTGTTGTTATTGTACTCTTGTTGTATTGTTGTTGTTGTTGTTGTTGTATTGTTGTTGTTGTTGTTGCTGTACTGTTGTTGTACTGTTGTTGTTGTTGTTATTGTACTCTTGTTGTATTGTTGTTGTTGCTGTACTGCTGTTGTTGTACTGTTGTTGTTGTTGTATTGTTGTTGTTGTTGTACTGTTGTTGTTGTTGTACTGTTGTTGTTGTTGTTGTTGCTGTACTGTTGTTGTTGTTGTTGCTGTACTGTTGTTGTTGTTGCTGTACTGTTGTTGTTGTTGTTGTTGTTGTTGTTGTTGTTGTTGTTGTTGTTGTTGTTGTACGGCAAATACTCATAATAATAATGACGATCCTCCGTTATCTCTACTTGAATGTGCTTCCATTTGTTTTCAACATTAAACTTTTATCACCTTTCAACTTTTTCTGGAGACTCTCGGTCCAGACGAGTCCGGTCAAGATATTTCTCCATCGGGCTCGTAATAGAATCAGAACCACCGGTCGTTACGTCATCACTTTATTCAACACGTCACGTAAACTCACTGACGACCGTGTTTTCCTCGCAATCGAAGGCATGAACGGATCCACACCAAGAAGGGGAACCACTTGAAGACTCTGATGGATCCAGATGAGGTGGAAGATCTCGCCACGCTGGAGGTCCTGGATGAGGTAAGACGGTCCCATGATCCATATTTGAATATTCCACAGGTTTACATACAGAGCAGCTGCTCGTCTCTTCAGTATAACCCTTTTTTCATTCATATTTTTAAACGTTGTTTTAAATAATTGAGTTTAAAAAAATATCCAAAATGAATGAATTTTGATAATCGATTTTCAAAAAATATATATATATATATATATATATATATATATATATATATATATATATATATATATATATATATATATATATATATATATATATTTTAATTTGTAGCCTTTTAAATCCAAGATGAAACGTTAACCATGTTAATAATGATTTTAGAAGACTATGAATATTTTTACATCATATATATTTACATTTAAGAAAAAAATAGAGTTTCATATTTTAATAACAATGTTTCAAAAATAAATCTTTCCATTTGCAGCCTTTTAAATTCATTGTTAAACATTTGGTAAAACAAAGCCTTGACCATTCAGGTCAACAGTTCACATAACTTTTATTTTGTTAACCTAATCTGCATTGCATGCTGGGAGATCATGTTTTAAAAAAAAAGGCTAATTGTTCTTTTTTTTAATATTCACTTATTATTTGTTTCAAATGAAAAACACACAACTTGAATTGAAATGATCAAATTATGAGTGAACACTTAAACACAATACATTACATATTTCAGCAGAAAATCTTCATTTTACAACAGGTTTATTATTTTAAGAGTGTTCAGGAACCATCAGTAGATTCTGATCCACAGACCTCAGAGCCCGAGCTGGGGTGTAAGTCTGGATCAGATCATGAAGGTCTGACCATGAATAGATTTGAAAGTAAGAACCAGAATTTTAAAATGATCCTGAAAGAAACTGGCAGCCAGTGAAGAGTTTGAAGGAGAAATGTGAGTTCTTCTACTAGAGCGGCTCAGAATTCTCAGAGTTTAGTATGAACTGCAGGCGAGAAGATCCTTCTTGTTTAGACACTAAATAAACTGTTACAATAGTGTAAACGACACAAACACATGGATTATAAGATCCAGATCATGTCATGACAACACTTTCCTTCATTTATATGTTTATTTTTCTAAATGAAGTTAAATGTATCAACTTTTAATCCCAGATATTTAACACAGTGTGTCGTTTCTTGCAGTATTTTTTACTCGAAAGAAAGAAAAACCTCCCAAAGTCATGTTTTATGTATGAAAGCTGTTCTTGCGAGATAACGTTGGCGTCTCCAGAAGATTCAGTTTCTGTTTGAACGACGTTAAATCTCGTTCGCTGTCGTCCATCACGCTCTGACACCCCGAGACGCTCGCGACTGCAGCGGATATTTACTCCATCACTCATGTTGTTGTTGTTTGTTGTTTCCACACAAAAAACATCACGTGAACCGTGAGGAGTGGTCACTGCCTGTCGTTATTCTGCTGTGTTTCAGAACACGGTGACGGAGCAGCTGCAGAACCGTTACGCCAGGGATCAGATCTACACGTACGTGGGCGACATCCTCCTCGCCGTCAACCCCTTCCATCAGATGGACATCTACACCCCGCAGGTGTGTGTGTGAGGAGAGAGTGTGTGTGTAGAGGTGTGTGTGTGTGAGGAGAGAGTGTGTGTGTGTAGAGAGAGTGTGTGTGTAGAGGTGTGTGTGTGTGAGGAGAGAGTGTGTGTGTAGAGAGTGTGTGTGTGTGAGGAGAGAGTGTGTGTGTAGAGGTGTGTGTGTGTGAGGAGAGAGTGTGTGTGTGTAGAGAGAGTGTGTGTGTAGAGGTGTGTGTGTGTGAGGAGAGAGTGTGTGTGTAGAGGTGTGTGTGTGTGAGGAGAGAGTGTGTGTGTAGAGAGTGTGTGTGTGTAGAGAGAGTGTGTGTGTGTAGAGAGTGTGTGTGTGAGGAGAGAGTGTGTGTGTGTAGAGAGAGTGTGTGTGTGTAGAGAGTGTGTGTGTGTGTAGAGAGTGTGTGTGTGTAGAGAGAGTGTGTGTGTAGAGAGAGTGTGTGTGTAGAGAGTGTGTGTGTGTGTAGAGATGTGTGTGTGTGAGGAGAGAGTGTGTGTGTGTAGAGAGAGTGTGTGTGTAGAGAGAGTGTGTGTGTAGAGAGAGTGTGTGTGTAGAGAGTGTGTGTGTGTAGAGAGAGTGTGTGTGTGTAGAGAGAGTGTGTGTGTAGAGAGAGTGTGTGTGTGAGGAGAGAGTGTGTGTGTGTAGAGAGAGTGTGTGTGTAGAGAGAGTGTGTGTGTGTAGAGAGTGTGTGTGTGTGTAGAGTGTGTGTGTAGAGAGTGTGTGTTTGAGATGAACATCTACACCCCGCAGGTGTATGTGTGTAGAGAGTGTGTGTGTTTAGAGAGGGTGTGTGTGTGTAGAGTGTGTGTTTGATCAATGAGAATATTTGTATGATAATCAAATACTATAAGAAAACTAAACCTGGAGGTGAGAACAAACAAACACAAGATAAAAACACATTTACACAAAAAAAAATAAAACCACAGAATAACAATACAAATAAAAATTCTTCTTCTTCTCCTTTACGTTTTCTTCATTTACTTCTTCTTCTACCACTTAATTCTCCTCCTTCTCCTTCTCCTTCTCCTTCTCCTCCTCCTCCTCCTCCTCCTCCTCCTCCTCCTCCTCCTTCTCCTTCTCCTTCTCCAATTCCTCTTCCTCTTCCTCTTCCTCTTCCTCTTCCTCTTCCTCTTCCTCTTCCTCTTCCTCTTCCTCCTCCTCCTTCCCTTCCCCTTCCCCTTCCCCTTCCCCTTCCCCTTCCCCTTCCCCTCCTCCTCCTCCTCCTCCTCTTCCTCCTCCTCCTCTTCCTCCTCCTCCTCCTCCTCCTCCTCCTCTTCCTCCTCCTCCTCCCCCTCCTCCTCCTCCTCTTCCTCCTCCTCCTTCTCCTCCTCCTCTTCCTCTTCCTCTTCCTTCTCCTTCTCCTTCTCCTTCTCCTTCTCCTTCTCCTTCTCCTTCTCCTTCTCCTTCTCCTTCCCCTTCCCCTTCCCCTTCTCCTTCTCCTCTTCCTCCTCCTCCTCCTCCTCTTCCTCCTCCTCCTCTTCCCCCTCCTCCTCCTCCTCCTCCTCCTCCTCCTCCTCTTCCTCTTCCTTCTCCTTCTCCTTCTCCTTCTCCTTCCCCTTCCCCTTCTCCTCCTCCTCCTCCTCCTCCTCCTCCTCCTCCTCCTCCTCCTCCTCCTCCTCCTCCTCCTCCTCCTCCAGTATGCTCGCCTGTACATCGGAGCGAAGCGAACAGCTAACCCTCCTCATATCTTCGCCGTGGCTGACATCGCATACCGTTCCATGGTGTCGTATAATTCCGATCAGGTACGTTTCCTTTGGTAACTTCTGGTATCTTCTCAAAGTCCTGAGTGGAAGGTTCTGGTTCCTCAGTGCATCGTGATCAGTGGCGAGAGCGGAGCCGGGAAGACGGAGAGCGCTCACCTGTTGGTGCAGCAGCTGACGCTCCTCGGGAAGGTCGGTCCGGGACTCGTGGAAACGACCCTGGTTTTAAATAAAGATCTGGTCCAAACCTGCTCCAACAGGCCAACAACCAGACCCTGCAGGAGAAGATCCTGCTGGTCAACAGTCTGGTGGAAGCCTTCGGGAACGCCGGCACCGCCATCAACGACAACTCCAGCCGCTTCGGCAAGTACCTGGAGATGAAGTTCACCTGCGGGGGCAGCGTGGTGGGGGCGCAGATATCGGAGTACCTGCTGGAGAAGTCCCGGGTCATCCACCAGGCTGTGTGAGTACAAATACACAACCGTGTGATAGTGTTACTTCAGAGGAATATTTCTTCAATATAAAACACCAGTCAGACAGTATTAATCAATAATAAAATACAAGTTTTTTTGTCTTTCAGTGGTTACAATCCTGTAATGGTTTCTAGGGCTGCACGATATCGGAAATAAGTGCGATATTCGATATTGGGGTCATGAATTGCAATATCGATATTAATGAGATATTTTTTTCTTTCACCCAAGAATTTTGCCACGTGCACGCGCTAGTACTGTAGTGGAGGTCCGGGGGGTTTAGAGAAGGAAAACGATGCGATATTTCCCTTTCGTTTATTATCTCTTATAACGCTCAGTGTCGTGAGACTTGCATCGGTTTCCCACGACACTGAGCGACATCAGAGAGGAGCCGCCGGCGCGTCGTGATATCACCAAATCAATAATAAATCCACCTCCTTGTACACGCACACATAACACTTTATAAATGACGCTAACAACTTAGCTCGTTAGCATACGGTGAAGACAGACAGGTTTACACTTGTTTATAACACTTTATAAATGACGCTAACAATTTAGCTCGTTAGCATACGGTGAAGACAGACAGGTTTACACTTGTTTATAACACTTTATAAATGACGCTAACAATTTAGCTCGTTAGCATACGGTGAAGACAGACAGGTTTACACTTGTTCATAACACTTTATAAATGACGCTAACAATTTAGCTCGTTAGCATACGGTGAAGACAGACAGGTTTACACTTGTTTATAACACTTTATAAATGACGCTAACAACTTAGCTCGTTAGCATACGGTGAAGACAGACAGGTTTACACTTGTTCATAACACTTTATAAATGACGCTAACAACTTAGCTCGTTAGCATACACTGAAGACGGACAGGTTTACACTTGTTTATAACACTTTATAAATGACGCTAACAACTTAGCCCGTTAGCATACGGTGAAGACGGACAGGTTTACACTTGTTTATAACACTTTATAAATGACACTAACAACTTAGCTCGTTAGCATACGGTGAAGACGGACAGGTTTACAATCTTATAAGAAAACAACTGAGACGAGATGAAAAGTTCTTACAATATGTTGCTTTAACAAAGGAGGTTGAAAGAGACGAGTGACTGGATCACTAGTGTTTGACTAGATCATAAGTTAGTATTACTTCACTGGATCACTAGTGTTTGACTAGATCATAAGTTAGTATTACTTCACTGGATCACTAGTGTTTGACTAGATCATAAGTTAGTATTACTTCACTGGATCACTAGTGTTTGACTAGATCAGAAGTTACTATTACTTCACTGGATCACTAGTGTTTGACTAGATCATAAGTTAGTATTACTTCACTGGATCACTAGTGTTTGACTAGATCAGAAGTTACTATTACTTCACTGGATCACTAGTGTTTGACTAGATCATAAGTTAGTATTACTTCACTGGATCACTAGTGTTTGACTAGATCAGAAGTTACTATTACTTCACTGGATCACTAGTGTTTGACTAGATCATAAGTTAGTATTACTTCACTGGATCACTAGTGTTTGACTAGATCAGAAGTTAGTATTACTTCACTGGATCACTAGTGTTTGACTAGATCATAAGTTAGTATTACTTCACTGGATCACTAGTGTTTGACTAGAGCATAAGTTAGTATTACTTCACTGGATCACTAGTGTTTGACTAGATCATAAGTTAGTGTTACTTCACTGGATCACTAGTGTTTGACTAGATCAGAAGTTAGTATTACTTCACTGGATCACTAATGTTTGACTAGATCATAAGTTAGTATTACTTCACTGGATCACTAGTGTTTGACTAGATCATAAGTTAGTATTACTTCACTGGATCACTAGTGTTTGACTAGATCATAAGTTAGTATTACTTCACTGGATCACTAGTGTTTGACTAGATCATAAGTTAGTATTACTTCACTGGATCACTAGTGTTTGACTAGATCAGAAGTTACTATTACTTCACTGGATCACTAGTGTTTGACTAGATCATAAGTTAGTATTACTTCACTGGATCACTAGTGTTTGACTAGATCAGAAGTTACTATTACTTCACTGGATCACTAGTGTTTGACTAGATCATAAGTTAGTATTACTTCACTGGATCACTAGTGTTTGACTAGATCAGAAGTTACTATTACTTCACTGGATCACTAGTGTTTGACTAGATCATAAGTTAGTATTACTTCACTGGATCACTAGTGTTTGACTAGATCAGAAGTTAGTATTACTTCACTGGATCACTAGTGTTTGACTAGATCATAAGTTAGTATTACTTCACTGGATCACTAGTGTTTGACTAGAGCATAAGTTAGTATTACTTCACTGGATCACTAGTGTTTGACTAGATCATAAGTTAGTGTTACTTCACTGGATCACTAGTGTTTGACTAGATCAGAAGTTAGTATTACTTCACTGGATCACTAATGTTTGACTAGATC
>NC_141821.1:3325886-3360886 GCF_982586985.1 Callionymus lyra | reverse complement strand
CAACATGTCGGTGCTGGAGAACGGTGGGTGGAGTCGGAGACGCTAATGTCCTCCTCCGCCTCACTCCGTTACCTCTGAGGATAAATATAGACTTTTCCTTCGACTGCTGACGCTCGCTCTCCTGCAGTGTCGTCGCTGCTGTGCATCCGGCCGGACGAGCTGCAGGAGGCGCTGACCTCGCACTGCGTCGTGGCTCGAGGCGAGACCATCGTGCGCCCCAACACGGTGGAGAAGGCGGCGGTGGTTCGCGACGCCATGAGCAAGGCTCTGTACGGACGCCTGTTCAGCTGGATCGTCAACCGCATCAACGCCCTGCTGCGACCCGACAACCACCAGGGGTGAGAGTCATGTGACCCGCGGGACGCAGGTTCTTGATGCATCGTGAGGACGTCTGAGATGAACAGTTAAAAAAAAGTGGAGATGAAATCTTGTTGGCCATAGCCACGCCTCCTCTGCTGTGATTGGACGAGCAGGGAGGTTTGTCCCCGCGGGGCATCAATCGTCTCACCCTCCAAGGGATTCGTTGTATAAACAAAGCGTGATTACAGCCGGCGGAGTGAAACCATTATTACGTCACAATAGACTCTCGTAACCTCTTGTTCGCCCAGATTTCAGAGAGGGGAGGCTTGGAATAAATCCAAAGCTTTCGAATAAAAGACTAAAACACTTCATAGTGAAGCCAAACTACTGCATAATAGTGAGAGCGATGGAGAGGTGGAGGTATGCTCTAGAGAGGAGAGGAGTGAAGGTTAGTCGCAGGAGGACACAATACATGTGTGTGAATGACAGGAACCCAAGTGGAAGCATGAGGCTACAGGGAGATGAAGAAGGTGGATTTTAAGTATTTAGGGTCAACAGTCCAGAGCAGTGGAGATCGTGGAGAAAAGTGTCATGAATGGAAGGAAAGATCTACAAGACAGTGGTGAGACCAGCCATGATCTATGGTCCAGAGACACTGAGGAAAAGTCACGCTACAGTGTATATTTCAGCTCCTCTGATCGCTCTGCCTCCCCACCCTCTTACTGCTCTTTAGACCCAAGTCTGCACAATATTGGAAATAAAAGTGCGATATTCGATTTTAGTGTCTTGACTTACGATCGCGATATTAATGCGATATTTTCAACTAAAAATGTAGCCATGTGCACGCTAGTACTGCAGTGGAGGTCTGGGGGGTTTAGAGAAGGAAAACGATGCGATATTTCCATTTTGTTTATCATCTCTTATAAAACTCAGTCTCGCATCAGTCTTGCATCAGTTCCCCGCGAAACTGAGCGACATCAGAGAGGAGCCGCCGGCGCGTCGTGATATCACAGAATCAATAATAAATCCACCTCCTTGTACACGCACACATAACACTTTATAAATGACACTAACAACTTAGCTCGTTAGCATACGGTGAAGACGGACAGGTTTACACTTGTTTCTAACACTTTATAAATGACGCTAACAACTTAGGTTGTTAGCATACGGTGAAGACGGACAGGTTTACACTTGTTTATAACACTTTATAAATGACGCTAACAACTTAGCTCGTTAGCATACGGTGAAGACGGACAGGTTTACACTTGTTTATAACACTTTATAAATGACGCTAACAACTTAGCTTGTTAGCATACGGTGAAGACGGACAGGTTTACACTTGTTTATAACACTTTATAAATGACGCTAACAACTTAGCTTGTTAGCATACGGTGAAGACGGACAGGTTTACACTTGTTTATAACACTTTATAAATGACGCTAACAACTTAGCTTGTTAGCATACGGTGAAGACGGACAGGTTTACACTTGTTTATAACACTTTATAAATGACGCTAACAACTTAGCTCGTTAGCATATGGTGAAGACGGACAGGTTTGTTTGGAAGTTCACGATCTTCTAAGAAAACAACTGAGACGAGATGAAAAGTTCTTACAATATGTTGCTTTAACAAAGGAGGTTGAAAGAGACGAGTGACTGGATCACTAGTGTTTGACTAGATCATAAGTTAGTATTACTTCACTGGATCACTGGTGTTTGACTAGATCAGAAGTTAGTATTACTTCACTGGATCACTAGTGTTTGACTAGATCATAAGTTAGTATTACTTCACTGGATCACTAGTGTTTGACTAGATCATAAGTTAGTATTACTTCACTGGATCACTAGTGTTTGACTAGATCATAAGTTAGTATTACTTCACTGGATCACTAGTGTTTGACTAGATCAGAAGTTAGTATTACTTCACTGGATCACTAGTGTTTGACTAGATCAGAAGTTAGTATTACTTCACTGGATATACTGAGCCAAGATGTGTCGTCATAGCAACCGATCCTAACAAGCTGCGCTGCACAGTTCACAGACGGACGGAGACGTAAACAACAACGAGACATAGAAGTACAAATTGACAACTTTACAGAACGTGACACTGATTGTTCGAAGTGAGCATTTAAGAAATGCTTCAGAGTAAACGTAGAGTAAACGTAGAGTAAACGTAGAGTAAACGTAAAGTAAACGTAGAGTAAACGTAAAGTAAACATAGAGTAAACGTAAAGTAAACGTAGAGTAAACGTAAAGTAAACGTAGAGTAAACGTAAAGTAAACGTAAAGTAAACGTAGAGTAAACGTAAAGTAAACGTAAAGTAAACGTAGAGTAAACGTAAAGTAAACGTAAAGTAAACGTAGAGTAAACGTAGAGTAAACGTAGAGTAAACGTGTGTTTTGTGTTGTTTAAAAACGTCGCACACTCGTCTCTCTCCAGGGAGGACGACTCGAGCTCCAACATCGGCATCCTGGACATCTTCGGCTTCGAGAACTTCAAGAAGAACTCCTTCGAGCAGCTCTGCATCAACATCGCCAACGAGCAGATCCAGTTCTACTTCAACCAGCACATCTTCGCCTGGGAGCAGGTTACCCACAATCCTCTGCTCTCACCTTGTCGCCGCTCATTTCCATCTAAATGTAACGTCGTTTGTCTTCCCGACGCACGACAAGGTTAAGATATGCAGCGTCTTTATTTACCTGGGACGTTAAATGACTGGGTCGCACCCCTGCTGAGGGACATCAATCTCCTCAAACGAGGGTCAATTAGGAGAAAAAAAGACGTTTACGTTAAACTCACTCTTGGGGCTGATGGCCCGAGGCCCTGAAATACATTAGTGCTGTCCTGCCAACATATACATGTGAGTGTAGGTGTGTGTGTCTGCATGAGTGTGTGTGTGTGTGTGTGTGAGTGTGTGTGTGTGTGTGTGTGTGGGGGTGTGTGTGTGTGTGAGTGTAGGTGTGAGTGTGTGTGTGTATGTGTGTCTGCATGAGTGTGTGTGTGTGTGTGTGTCTGCATGAGTGTGTGTGTGTGTGAGTGTAGGTGTAAGTGTGTGTGTGTGTGTGTGTGTGTCTGCATGAGTGTGTGTGTGTGAGTGTAGGTGTGAGTGTGTGTGTGTGTGTGTCTGCATGAGTGTGTGTGTGTGTGTCTGCATGAGTGTGTGTGTGTGTGTGTGTGTGTGTCTGCATGAGTGTGTGTGTGTGTGTGTGTGTGTGTGTGTGTGTGTGTGTGTGTGTGTGTGTGTGTGTGTGTGTGTGTGTGTGTGTGTGTGTGAGTGTAGGTGTGAGTGTGTGTGTCTGCATGAGTGTGTCAGTATGTGTGTGTGTGTGAGTGTAGGTGTGTGTGTCTGCATGGGTGTGTCAGTGTGTGTGTGTGTGTGTGAGTGTAGGTGTGTGTGTCTGCATGAGTGTGTGTGTGTGTGTGTGTGAGTGTAGGTGTGTGTGTCTGCATGAGTGTGTCAGTATGTGTGTGTGTGTGTGAGTGTAGATGTGTGTGTCTGCATGAGTGTGTCTGTATGTGTGTGCTTGTGTGTGTGAGTGTAGGTGTGTCAGTGTGTGTGTGTGTGTGTCTGCATGAGTGTGTGTGTGTGTGTAGGTGTGTGTGTCTGCATGAGTGTGTGTGTGTGTGTGAGTGTAGGTGTGTGTGTCTGCATGAGTGTGTGTGTGTGTGTGAGTGTAGGTGTGTGTGTCTGCATGAGTGTGTCAGTATGTGTGTGTGTGAGTGTTGGTGTGTGTGTCTGCATTAGTGTGTCTGTATGTGTGTGCTTGTGTGTGTGAGTGTAGGTGTGCATGAGTGTGTGTTTGTTTGTCTGCATGTTTGTGTGTGTCTACTTGTGTGTGTATGGGTGCAAGCGTGAGTGTGTGTGTCTGCATGAGTTAGTGTGTATGTGTTTTTGCATGTGTGTCTACATGTTTGAGTGTGTGTGTGTGTGTCTGCATGTGTGTGTGTGTGTGTGCGGAGGTTAAACATGTGAGCTTTTCGTCTCACATTTGACAGATCATCGTGTCGACACATTTGAGTGATGTTGTATCTTTATAAAAATATTCATCCAATGGAACGTAATGTAGGTCAATCCCAGCTACCCGGGGCTATAGCTTGATAAATGTTTGTGGTCAGGACGAATACCTGAACGAGGAAGTGGACGCTCGCATGATCGAGTACGAAGACAACCGGCCGCTGCTGGACCTGTTCCTCCAGAAGCCCATGGGCATGTTGTCCCTGCTGGACGAGGAGAGTCGCTTCCCTCAGGCCACCGACCAGACCCTCGTAGGTCAGTGCTCGCCCGGCCGAGTGGAAGGTGCAAGTCTTACCATGAACCTGTTGATCGTCTGTCCAGAGAAGTTCGAAGACAACCTGAAGACCAAGAGCTTCTGGAGGCCCAGGAGAGTCGACCTTGGGTTTGGGATTCATCACTACGCTGGGAAGGTTCGTGTTGATCCTGGAACTCAGATCTGATCCAGGAATCATCTGAGCCACAAACAACAAATGAACAAACACATATGGACATGGATATTAAATCAAACAGAAAACAGCAAACAGTGAACAAAATAAATATTTTTTGAGTTTACATTTAATAGTATTACTTTAAATGTTGTTTATTAAACAGTTATGAAGTACAGACATATTGATGAGGCTTCATGAAACAGTGTCATTATCTTCAGAGTCCACTCACTTCATCGACACATCAGATAATGACACTGTTTCATGAAGCTTCATCAACACATCACTACCATCTAGTGGACTCCGAAGATAATGACACTGTTTCATGAAGCTTCATCAACACATCACTACCATCTAGTGGACTCTGAAGATAATGACACTGTTTCATGAAGCTTCATCAACACATCACTACCATCTAGTGGACTCCGAAGATAATGACACTGTTTCATGAAGCTTCATCAACACATCACTACCATCTAGTGGACTCTGAAGATAATGACACTGTTTCATGAAGCTTCATCGACACATCACTACCATCTAGTGGACTCTGAAGATAATGACACTGTTTCATGAAGCTTCATCAACACATCACTACCATCTAGTGGACTCTGAAGATAATGACACTGTTTCATGAAGCTTCATCAACACATCACTACCATCTAGTGGACTCTGAAGATAACGACACTGTTTCATGAAGCTTCATCAACACATCACTACCATCTAGTGGACTCTGAAGATAATGACATTGTTTCATGAAGCTTCATCAACACATCACTAGGATCAGGACCAACCTTTGGACTAAAGTCATTCAGATCTTGAAGGTTTGATCCAGACTCAAACTAGGATTAGATCACATGATCTCATCTGACTCCAGAATCCTTTAGTCCCTCCTGCTCAACCATCAGACCTTCTTGTCTCGGCAGGTGATCTACAACGCTGCAGGGTTCTTGTCCAAGAACAGAGACACGCTCCCGGCCGACATCGTGTTGCTGCTGCGCTCGTCTGAGAACCAGCTGGTCCGTAAGCTGGTGACACACCCGCTCACCAAGACAGGTGAGAACATTTGAACCTGTGACTCGTGTGAGCAGCTGTAGGTACTACAGGTTCACCTAGTAAGGAGTTACTATAGGTTCTCCAGGTGAGGAGTTACTACAGGTTCTCTTTAGGTGAGAAACGACTACAGGTTCTCCAGGTGAGGAGTTACTACAGGTTCTCCTAGTGAGGAGTTACTACAAGTTCTCCTAGTGAGGAGGTACTACAGGTTCTCCAGGTGAGGAGTTACTACAGGTTCTCCAGGTGAGGAGTTACTACAAGTTCTCCTAGTGAGGAGGTACTACAGGTTCTCCAGGTGAGGAGTTACTACAAGTTCTCCTAGTGAGGAGGTACTACAGGTTCTCCAGGTGAGGAGTTACTACAAGTTCTCCTAGTGAGGAGGTACTACAGGTTCTCCAGGTGAGGAGTTACTACAGGTTCTCCAGGTGAGGAGTTACTACAAGTTCTCCTAGTGAGGAGGTACTACAGGTTCTCCAGGTGAGGAGTTACTACAAGTTCTCCTAGTGAGGAGGTACTACAGGTTCTCCAGGTGAGGAGTTACTACAAGTTCTCCTAGTGAGGAGGTACTACAGGTTCTCCAGGTGAGGAGTTACTACAAGTTCTCCTAGTGAGGAGTTACTACAGGTTCTCCTAGTGAGGAGGTACTACAGGTTCTCCAGGTGAGGAGTTACTACAGGTTCACCACCGAGGAGTTACTACAGGTTCTCCAGGTGAGGAGCTACTACAGGTTCTCCTAGTGAGGAGTTACTACAGGTTCACCACCGAGGAGTTACTACAGGTTCTCCAGGTGAGGAGCTACTACAGGTTCTCTTTAGGTGAGAAACTACTACAGGTTATCCAGGTGAGGAGTTACTACAGGTTCTCCAGGTGAGGAGCTACTACAGGTTCTCTTTAGGTGAGAAACTACTACAGGTTATCCAGGTGAGGAGCTACTACAGGTTCTCCTAGTGAGGAGTTACTACAGGTTCACCACCGAGGAGTTACTACAGGTTCACCACCGAGGAGTTACTACAGGTTCTCCAGGTGAGGAGCTACTACAGGTTCTCTTTAGGTGAGAAACTACTACAGGTTATCCAGGTGAGGAGGTACTACAGGTTCTCCAGGTGAGGAGTTACTACAGGTTCTCCTAGTGAGGAGGTACTACAGGTTCTCCAGGTGAGGAGTTACTACAGGTTCTCCAGGTGAGGAGTTACTACAAGTTCTCCTAGTGAGGAGGTACTACAGGTTCTCCAGGTGAGGAGTTACTACAAGTTCTCCTAGTGAGGAGGTACTACAGGTTCTCCTAGTGAGGAGTTACTACAAGTTCTCCTAGTGAGGAGGTACTACAGGTTCTCCAGGTGAGGAGTTACTACAGGTTCACCACCGAGGAGTTACTACAGGTTCTCCAGGTGAGGAGCTACTACAGGTTCTCCTAGTGAGGAGTTACTACAGGTTCACCACCGAGGAGTTACTACAGGTTCTCCAGGTGAGGAGCTACTACAGGTTCTCTTTAGGTGAGAAACTACTACAGGTTATCCAGGTGAGGAGTTACTACAGGTTCTCCAGGTGAGGAGTTACTACAGGTTCTCCTAGTGAGGAGTTACTACAGGTTCTCCTAGTGAGGAGTTACTACAGGTTCTCCTAGTGAGGAGCTACTACAGGTTCTCCAGGTGAGGAGTTACTACAGGTTCTCCAGGTGAGGAGTTACTACAGGTTCTCCTAGTGAGGAGTTACTACAGGTTCTCCTAGTGAGGAGTTACTACAGGTTCTCGTGAATATAAGCTGACGCCGTACTTGGAGCAGTTTTATGGAGTCATTGGCTTCAGCGTCTTGTGTCTCCTGGTCGTCGTGACGCCGACTGAGATCCTCACACAGTGAAGCGAATAATGACGGACAGACAGAAGGAAATGTTCAGGACCAAGTGTTGGCTTTAGCGTTAGCATTAGCTGCTCCGGTGCCAATCAAGAAATTCAGCTTCATGGAATCCCACGAGTTTCTGATTGAAAAGCTTCTGTCGATGCGAGACTAACCAGCAGGAAGTGACTCCGAGTCGTGAGGAACGAGCGACTGAATCTTCCAACAAACTGTTTTCTCACCTGCGTCATCTTCACACCAGGTAACCTCGCGCACACCAAAGGTAAAGTCAACACACTGAGAGTGTCGCGGACGCCGACGCGCACCAGCACCTTGGCTAAGGTACTTTACAAATGTTACCTTCTTACTTCCTTTGATCCTTCATCGACAACTGTTGACGCTTCTTAAGCACCTTGGACTTCACATTGGAATGAAAGTTAATCAGTGTCATGAGAAAAATTCTTTCAAATGTTGAAACTATTTAAAGTATTGAATTGTTCTTTTTCAATCATTTGTCAACGGTTGAATTTGTTTTTGATAATAGTTTTTTATATTACTTACTTACTTATTAACTTAGTTACTTCCTTAGTAAGTAAGTAAGTAAGTAATTTTTATTTGTATAGAACTTTTCCAGACCAGGGTCACAAAGCGCTTAAACAATCAAAACAATATTCAATAAAGTATATACTTTAAAGATCAAGATAATACTGAGAACAACACAGGAGTTCCAGAAAATCAAGGAAAAGCCTGAACAAATAAAAACATCTTAAGATGTTTCTTCCTTAGTTACTTACTTAGTTATTTAGTTACTTACTTAGTTATTTAGTTACTTACTTAGTTATTTAGTTACTTACTTAGTTATTTAGTTACTTACTTAGTTAATTATATACTTACTTAGTTATTTAGTTACTTACTTAGTTATTTAGTTACTTACTTAGTTATTTAGTTACTTACTTAGTTAATTATATACATACTTAGTTATTTAGTTACTTACTTAGTTATTTAGTTACTTACTTAGTTATTTAGTTACTTACTTAGTTATTTAGTTACTTACTTAGTTAATTATATACTTACTTAGTTACTTTTTCAGTTACTAACTAAGTTACTTACATACTTACTTACTAAGTTACTTACTTGCTTAGTTACTTATTTACTTACTTACTTATTGAATTTAAACGACCGCAAGTTTAAAAAAAATTGAATTGCGACAACTTTTTTTATTGAAATGTTTTTGTTGAAATTTTTTTTTTTAATTCAAACTTGTCAGTTTTCTAATGTTTCATTTTTTTTATTTTTTTGTTAGTAAGTAGTAGTTAGTAGTCAGTCTTTTAAATTTAATTTAAAAGACCACAAACATCAAATTATACGTTTAAAAAAATAATTCAATAATCATTTATTTATTTAAAAAATAAATTCAACATTTTAATGTGTAAAATATTCATTTCAATAATTCAATTTCAATTCATATGAATCAATTTCAACCTTTAAAGGAAGAAATGATTTAATCTAATGAATGCAAAACAACAACATTTAACTAAAAGAATCAAAATTCGTTCAATTCAATCGTTCAATATATTCTAATGACACTGATACACGTTCATTTGTTTTTTCTCTTCTCATGGATGGATGGATGGATGGATGGATGGATGGATGGATGGATGGATGGATGGATGGATGGATGGATGGATGGATGGATGATGGATGGATGGATGGATGGATGATGGATGGATGGATGGATGGATGGATGGATGGATGATGGATGGATGGATGGATGGATGGATGGATGGATGGATGGATGGATGGATGGATGGATGGATGGATGATGGATGGATGGATGGATGGATGGATGGATGGATGGATGGATGGATGGATGGATGGATGGATGGATGGATGATGGATGGATGGCACGACAACACACCAAGAATCACGCAACAGTCGTCAGCACATATAGAAACTCAGGGACTGAATCATCAGTTTTTCCTCTGAATAAATCAACGTCTTCTCTTCTTCTCTGTCATCTCGTCCTTCCACTAATGTCAGATGGGAGTTCTAACTCTTTACAGCTCCTTGTCCGTCTGTGAGGTAAAAACTGTCTCCGTGTTTGTTGTCTGTCTCACTTACTTATTTACGTACTTACGTACTTATGTACGTAATTACTTACTTACTTACTTACTTACGTACTGACTTACTCACTTATGTACTTACTTACTTATTTACTTACTGACTTACTTACTCACTTACTTATTTACGTACTTACGTACTTACGCACTTACGTACTTATTTAGTTACTTACTTACTTACTTACTTACTTACTTACTCACTCACTTACTTACTTAGTTACTAACTTACTCACTTACTAACTCACTTACTTACTTACTTACTTACTTACTCACTCACTCACTCACTCACTTACTTACTTACTTACTAATATACTTGCTTACTTACTTACTCATTTACTTACTTACTTACTTACTTACTTACTTACTTACTTACTTACTTACTTACTAACTCACTCACTCACTCACTCACTCACTCACTCACTCACTCACTCACTCACTCACTCACTCACTCACTCACTCACTCACTTACTTACTTACTTACTTGCTTGCTTGCTTGCTTGCTTACTTACTTACTTACTTACTCATTTACTTACTTACTTACTTACTTACTTACTTACTTACTTACTTACTTACTTACTCACTCACTCACTCACTCACTCACTCACTCACTCACTCACCCACTCACTCACTCACTCACTCACTCACTCACTTACTTACTTACTTACTTGCTTGCTTGCCTGCTTGCTTACTTACTTACTTACTCATTTACTTACTTACTTACTTACTTACTTACTTACTTACTTACTTACTTACTTACTCACTCACTCACTCACTCACTCACTCACTCACTCACTCACTCACTCACTCACTCACTCACTCACTCACTCACTCACTCACTCACTTACTTACTTACTTACTTACTTGCTTGCTTGCTTACTTACTCATTTACTTACTTACTTACTTACTTAATTACTTACTTGCTTGCTTGCTTGCTTGCTTGCTTACTTACTTACTTACTTACTCATTTACTTACTTACTTACTTACTTACTTACTTGCTTGCTCGCTCGCTCACTCACTCACTCACTCACTCACTCACTCACTCACTCACTCACTCACTCACTCACTCACTCACTCACTTACTTACTTACTTACTTACTTACTTACTCACTCACTCACTCACTCACTCACTTACTTACTTACTTACTTACTAACTTATTTAGTTAGTTACTTACTAACTTAGTGAGTTACTTACTTACTGTTGTTTTCTTCTCAGCTCGGTGACTCTGGAGAAACCACGTATCATCCCAGAGAAACCACCAGCATGAGGACTCAGACTGTGGCGTCGTACTTCAGGGTGAGTTTGTTACACGTGTCATTACATTAGATTAGCAAAAAAACTTAAAGAATAATAAGAACTAGGAGAAATAAAAAGAACAAAGAGAAAAAAAATGAAAGTGCATAAAATGTTCTAAAAAGAAAGAAGTGCAAAAATCATTTTTTCTGGCACTGATTTCCTTCTATAAGTTTTTATCACTTCTATTTAAAGAGTTAAAAAATAATTTAAACAAAAATGTTTCATTTATAAAAACACAGAAAAAAAGCTTAAAAAACTACATTAAAAACAAGTTTCTTTATAACTGTATCATTCATTGAGTGAAAAAAGTGTGTATTTATGTTGGTATTTGTGTTGTTTGAGTCAAAGTGAAAGAGGAAGTAAAATTACAAATGTGTAATATTTAAAAGAACTCAGGGAGTGCAGACCTGTATCAAACATCCTTTTTTTTTACCTTTCCTTTAATCTAATACCTTTTTAAGGTAGCATTTTAAAAAACATAAACCACACTGAGAACAACGTGCTGCAGTACAGAGAGTGAAGAATCCTTCAAAGGATTCCTGGGGTCAGATGGTAGTCCAGAATCTGTAGAAATCCTTCATGAATTCCCCTGCTCAAAACATCAACACTCCAACATGATGACGAAGAACTCTGTTTTGGTCCCAGTACTCCCTGATGGACCTGCTGTCCAAGATGGTGTCGGGTCAGCCTCACTTCGTGCGCTGCATCAAACCCAACAACGACCGTCACGCCAACAAGTTCGACCGCGAGAAGGTCCTGGTCCAGCTGCGCTACACCGGCGTCCTGGAGACGGCCAAGATCCGGCGCCAGGGGTACTCGCACCGCGTCCTGTTCGCCAACTTCATCAAGAGGTCAGTCGCCGCGTCACGTCGTAGATCTTATGACCACATGTGCTGCCTCTGCTGGCCCGGAGCAGGTACTACATCCTGGCGTTTCACGCCGATGAGGAGCCAGGAGTGACTCCGGAGACTTGCTCCGCCATCCTGGAGAAAGCCAAGCTGGAGAACTGGGCCATGGGCAAGACCAAGGTACTGATGAAACAGAACACATGACATTTTTTTTTACCGTTAAAAACTCGTCACACTCAAAAATAAAAATATTTGAACGTCTGCAATGAGTCAAAATGTCTCAGAATGTCTTCAAAGGATTTTAAGGCTGCACGATATATCGGAAAAATATTGATATCGCGATATTGGCACGTGCGATATACATATATCGAAAACATGTGCGATAATTTATAATCTTTTATTGTATAAATTAAGCATTACTTAAATGATCACTTCGATCAGTCAGTGTCACATTCTGTAAAGTTGTCAATTTGTACTTCTATGTCTCGTTGTTGTTTACGTCTCCGTCCGTCTGTGAACTGTGCGGCGCGTGCACCTGTCCGTCTTCACCGTATGCTAACGAGCTAAGTTGTTAGTGTCATTTATAAAGTGTTATGTGTGCGTGTACAAGGATTTATTATTGATTTGGTGATATCACGACGCGCCGGCAGCTCCTCTCTGATGTCACTCAATTTGGCAGAAAACCGAGGCAAGTCCCGCGAGACTGAGTGTTATAAGTGATGTTTTTCTACGATCATGTCGACACCGAAACGCGATATCGAATATCGCACATGTTTCCAATGTATGTGCACGTTCAGTTGCCACAGCATGTATGAAGTAGAATTTTTACCGCACAACCTTTCTAATATTTATCGATATTTTTCACTTTACAAAACAAAATTTTCATTTATTCTTGGTGAGCTTTGAAGACATTTGGTTGAAATAAAAGTCACTAGTTGACGATGACATTTTTCACAAGGTTGCTGGTTCACTTCCGTTATTTTGTTCTCATTCTGAGGTTGATTAAGAACTGAATTAAGTTTTAATTAAAACATTTTTACATGCATTTCCTGTACAAAAGTTGTTAAACCACTTTGAAGTGTTGAAAAGTGTTGGAACTTTAAACTTTATATCAAAATGTTTTCTCAAGCATTTAGTTTTAATTGAATAAATTAATTGAATAATTTCTATATTGAGGGTTTCATTTTAATAGCTTTTTTATATATATAATTTAAATTGAACATGAGTTTTTTTCACATAGTTTAACATTCTAATCCCAAATATTAAAAAATGAATTTAGTAAAAATCATATATTTTTTATGAATACTCAATATATCCATTTAAATTAAATTGAATATATAAATGTTGGTGTACTAGAGTCTCCAGACCAAACAAACAGATCACAGAGCTACTGATCAAACTCTCATCCAATCATGAGACGAGCAGACGATCAAGTAACATTTTTTTGTTTTTTAGTGTAATGTTTTTGATTAAAGTATTAAACTCGTTTTGTTAATTGTAATTTTTCAACCTTTAAAAAAAAAAGTTGAATATAAATAAATAAATAAAAAACCTTTCAAAATAAAAATAGAGTCTACGTAGGAAGTTGTTTAGAAGGTCAAACCTGGTCAACTCTGTGAGCGACTCCACTTTCAACTGGTTCAAATGGTTTCAATCCCTCGTTCACTTGAGTTGGATCAGTTATAAATACTCTAAACAGGACATGTCCTCACCAGGTCTTCCTCAAGTACTTCCACGTGGAACACCTGAACCTGATGGTGCTTCAGGCCACGCAGCGGGTGGTCCTGCTCCAGGCCTGCGTGCGAGGCTGGATGTGCGCCCGTCGGTACCGGCGCCAGTTGAAGGAGCGAGAGCAGAGCGCCCTCGTGCTGCAGTCGGGTCAGTGACCTCTGACACCAGCTCACCTGGGGAGACGCTAACCTTCCGTTGTCCAGCCTACAGAGGTCACAAGGTTCGCAAGAAGGTCGCGGAGGAGAAGGACAAGGCGAGGCTGGAGGCCATCTTGTTTCAGTTCCAGACCGGTGAGACCTGGACGAGGCTCACGTGTGACGACGTCACTGACACTGGGTCTGTCTTCAGTCTGCAGAGCCTTCCTGGTCCGCAGGAGGTTCAGAGATCTGGTGGCGCAGAAGAACATGGCGGCCACCAAGATCCAGGCTCGGTTCAGAGGTCACCGGGAACGGAGGAGCTTCCAGAGAAAACGGTAGAAACAACAGAACAGACTATGAAGTGAATGAGAAGCAGAACTTTGGAAGGTTGTGTTCCAGAGACGCAGCGGAGAAGGAGCGACTTACTTACTCACTAACTTACTAACTCACTTACTTAGTCACTAACTTACTTACTTACTTACTTACTCACTAACTTACTAACTCACTTACTTAGTCACTAACTTACTTACTTACTAACTTACTCACTAACTTACTTATTTACTTAGTCACTAACTTACTTACTTACTAACTTACTTACTAACTTACTTACTTACTAACTTACTTACTCACTTACTTAGTCACTAACTTACTTACTTACTTACTTAATAACTTACTTACTTAGTTACTTACTAAGTTACTTACTTACTAACTCACTTACTTACTCACTTACTTACTCACTTACTTAGTCACTAACTTACTTACTTACTTACTAACATACTTACTCACTTACTTACTCACTAACTTACTTACTTACTAACTTACTTACTCACTTACTTACTTACTTACTTACTTACTAACTTACTTACTTATTAATTACTTACTTACGTACTTACTTACGTACTTACTTACTTACTCACTTACTTACTTACTTACTTACTAACTTACTTAATTATTAATTACTTACTTACGTACTTACTTACTTACTTACTCACTTACTTACTCACTTACTCACTTACTTACTTACTTACTTACTCACTTACTTACTCACTTACTCACTTACTCACTTACTTACTTACTAACTTACTTACTCACTTACTCACTTACTTACTTAGTTACTTACTAACTTACTTACTCACTTACTTACTTAGTTACTTACTAACTTACTTACTTATTAATTACTTACTTACTTACTTACTAACTTACTTACTTACTCACTTACTTACTAACTTACTTGAACATGAAGTGAATGAGAAGCAGAACTTTGGAATGTTGTGTTCCAGAGACGCGGCGGAGAAGGAGCGAGCAGAGAACGCCGACAAAGTCCAAGATGGCCGAACACCAGAAGCTGAGGAGACAAGTGGTGAAGACCAAGACGTTCCTCACGAAGACGAGGAAACCAAAGCTGCGGTCGTTCTTCAGAGCAACTTCAGAGGCTTCCAGGAGAGGAAGAAGTTCAAGGAGAGGAAGAAGACGATGGCGGGGTCCGAGCTGGAGATCCCAGACCACCTGGAGGTCCCAGACCACCTGGAGGTCCCAGACCACCTGGAGGTGAGTGAAGAAGGAGAGGACGAAAGCACGTGCAAGGACGAGGACCAGGAGGACGGAGACAGCGATCACACGCAGGTCCCAGAAGACGAGGAACGCACGGACGCGGTGGACGAGCCGGAGTCTGAGGGAGCGGCGACCGAAGATCTGGCGAGTGAGGAGGAAACTAAAGCTGCCACGGTCCTGCAGAGCAACTTCAGAGGCCACAAGGAGAGGAAGAGGCTGCAGGAAGAAGGAAAGACCAAGGCTAGGAGAAGTCCAGACATGGACGTGACAGAAGGACTTAGTGACCCTGATGAGACCAAAGCTGCCGTGGTTCTCCAGAGCAACTTCAGAGGCCACAAGGAGCGTAAACGTCTGGAAGAAGAAGGAAAGATCCCGAAGAAACGGAGGAAGGAGGACGATGTGGTCCAGCCTGATGTTCCTGAGACAGAACTCCAGGAGGACTCAAGAGGTCTGGATGAAGAAACCGCCGCCACGGTCCTGCAGAGCAACTTCAGGGGTCACCGGGAGAGGAAGAAGCTGAAGGAGCAGAGAGACCAGACGGATGCTCCCGTCAGCGAGGAGGTTCTGGACGTCTCCGACATCCTCATCGAGCACAAAGACCAGGACGACGAAGATGCCAGACGAAGAGAAGAAGAAGAAGAAGAAGAAGCAGCAGCGGTGAAGATCCAGAGCAACTTCCGGGGCTTCAAGGATCGGAAGAAGATGAAGCTGGAGAGACAGTCGGCTCAGGATCAGGCGGAGCAGCTGGAGAGTTTCTCCAAGGAGGTGATTAACATCCATGTTCCTCGTCATCTTGTCAGGAACCGTTCGTACTTCAACCTTCAGCTCTTTACAAGCTTCTTAACTTTGAATTTTATTGAAATATTGACGTTTTATCAGCAAATTTAATCGTTTCTTTGATTCTTTTTCTATTTGTATAAAAAACATTGAATATTTTTCAAATGAACACATTTTTTACACAGAGTTTGACATTACACAAATAAAATAAACAATATTTAAAATGATATATTATATAAATCTGTTTAACACACGTACACACTTTAACACACACGCTTTTAACAAACACACACTTTAACACACACACATACACACTTTAACACACACACACGTACACACTTTAACACACACGCTTTTAACAAACACACTTTAACACACACACATACACACTTTAACACACACACACGTACACACTTTAACACACACGCTTTTAACAAACACACACTTGAGCACACACACACACAAACACTTTAACACACACACACATATACACTTTAACACACACATATGTACATATACACTTTAACACAGACACACACTTTAACACACACACCCATACACACTTTTAACGCACACACACATATACACACTAAAAGCCTTTTAAATTTAATATAGTCAGTTCTTCTACGTGGTCACGTGATCTGTGCTCTGTTGGTTTTTCTATTATACCAACATTTATATATTGAATTAAAAACAATAGGAATTAAAAAATATTGAACTTGGAAGATTTATTTTTCAATTATTTGAATTATAATATCAATCACCATGTGTAAGTGTGTTTATATTTTTGATTATATTCATTTTTTGTTAATCCAATCATTAATAAACACATTCAATGCTCAAAAAACAAATATAAACAAATACATGAAATGACTTCAACATTTCAAACATTCTAAACACATGAGGTTCTATTGTTGTGACAAATAATGAACAAGGGTTCTCTGCAGATCTGCAGAAGTTCTCAGGACTTCGTGGCTCTGCAGCACAAGTTGAACCAGATCATCGAAGCTCATCAGTCCAACCCTGAGAACAACGGCATGTTCGTGCGAGGAGTCAACGGTTTGGTGCCGCACGCCAGCCAATCACGTGAGAGAACACTCGCCAGTTTCTACACGAGTCCAACGCTGACCAGGAGTAGAGATGCACCATGTATCGGAAAAATATAGATATCGCGATGTTGACACGAGTGATACGATCGAAAACATGTGATCATTTATAATTATTTATTGTATAAATCAAGCATTTCTTAAATGTCAAGAGCCTCAACAGGAAGTGCTTCTCAAGAGACAGGAAGTGCTTCTCAAGAGACAGGAAGTGCTACTCAAGAGACAGAAAGGGCTTTTCAAGAGACAGGAAGCGCTTCTCAAGAGACAGGAAGCGCTTCTCAAGAGACAGGAAGCGCCTCTCAAGAGACAGGAAGCGCTTCTCAAGAAACAGGAAGCGCTTCTCAAGAGACAGGAAGTGCTTCTCAAGAGACAGGAAGCGCTTCTCAAGAGACAGGAAGCGCTTCTCAAGAGACAGGAAGCGCTTCTCAAGAGACAGGAAGCGCTTCTCAAGAGACAGGAAGCGCCTCTCAAGAGACAGGAAGCGCTTCTCAAGAGACAGGAAGCGCTTCTCAAGAGACAGGAAGCGCTTCTCAAGAGACAGGAAGCGCTTCTCAAGAAACAGGAAGCGCTTCTCAAGAGACAGGAAGCGCTTCTCAAGAAACAGGAAGCGCTTCTCAAGAAGCAGGAAGCGCTTCTCAAGAGACAGGAAACGCTTCTCAAGAGACAGGAAGCGCTTCTCAAGAGACAGGAAGCGCCTCTCAAGAGACAGGAAGTGCTTCTCTATCCACGTGTCATCGAGTCATTACCTTCAGCGTCGCTGCAGGTTTCATCGAATGACGTCTTTGGATCTTTGATTGACAGTTGTTTTCTTTAGATCTGTTTCCGAGCGATTGTTAATGTCTGACATGAACATGTCACTTCCTGTGTGTGTTGCCTAAACCGGCACCAAGTGAAAGCTCAACAACCGTGTTTAAAGGGGGGGTAGATGTTCTTTAAGACGTTCTGATGAAGTTTCAAAGTAAAAGTTCATATCATTGACGCTCAAGGATCAGTTTTATCTTCCGTTTTAGTTTACGTTCGTTACGACAAGATTTTATGGAAAAACAAATGTTTTTAACTCAACACGATCTTTATTGTTTTTTACCAGTTCAAAAAGTATTTTAATAATATAGTATATTAGTTATCAAAAGTGAAATCTAAATTATTTAAACCAAAATAATAAAATAGAACTTAACCTAGAATATTTGTTCATTTCATGTTTTTCAGTAAATGAATGAATGTAAAGTGTGTATTCGTGTGTGTGTGTGTTAAAGTGTGTATTTGTGACCCAAGATTTTGACCCAAAGATTTCTTCTCCTTGTGTCAGAGTCGATTGCTTTGGTCTGAGAAGGAGGAAATGATGCGACACAAACAGGAAGTGACACGAGACTAACCCAGAGTGTAAAAGTTAAAACGATAAAGTTGTTGAACTCGTCACAGTTCGTCGTAGAAATGTCGTGTCGTCCAATCGCGTCCTCTTGAGAAAAGGTCGTCGAATGTTAATCTGGTTTCTGAGCCAATCATGTGACACACGTGACCTTCAGTTTCAATGATTCAATAATGTTTCTCATCAACACGGATCTGATGAAGTAGAAAAAGGTCGACGCGGTGAATAATATTTCCAGGAACAAATGTGTCCACGAGCGACAGTTGTTGACGTGATCGATGAGTTTATGTTACAGGGTTTTTACTCACGGTTCTCTTCTGTGTGTGTGTGTTTGTGAGTGTGTGTGTGCGCACGTGTGTGTTAAAGTGTATGTGTGTGTTAACGTGTGTGTGTGTTAAAGTGTGTATGTTTGTGGGTTAATGTGTATATGAAATTCAGAAAAAACGGTGCCCTTGTACAAATGAAGATCTCCTGAGTCTGAAGAGAAGAGAGCGTCTCTGGAAGTCCACTAAACTTGAGGTGCACAGACTTCACCTCAGGGATCTGATGACTTCTTACAATGAGATGGTAGAAACTGCTAGATCTGATTACATCAGAAAACTGGTAGCAGCAAATAGGAAAAACCCCAAAGTTTTGTTTGACACTATTAATTCTCTCGTGTCTCCTGCTCCTCAAATCACGCCTGTCTTCTGTGAAGCTGACAGCAATGCATTGTTGAGATTTTTCATTGACAAAATTAAATTGATCAAAGAGAAAATCTCTCCCCCTTTGTTTGGAACCCCTACTGTCTCTGAGCCCCTCTCCTCCTCTTGGTCTTCCTTCACTGCTGTATCTTTGGGTGATATTTCGGCACTAGTGAACAAGATGAAACCCTCCTCTTGCTCAGATGACGTCCTTCCTTGTAGGCTTTTTATCAAAGTATTTGATGTAATTGGCCCCTGGGTTACCAATATGGTGAACCTCTCCCTTTCCACAGGGGTTTTTCCCAATGCATTTAAACATGCCGTTGTGGAGCCTCTGCTCAAAAAAACAGGCTTAGACCCAATTGACCTCAGTCATTTCAGGCCTATTTCTAAGCTGCCTTTCTTGTCCAAGATCTTGGAGAAGGTGGTGTCTGAGCAGCTGTCTTTGTTCCTGGATCAGAGCGACATCCATGAGAAGTTTCAGTCTGGCTTCCGTAAACATCACTCTACGGAGACAGCTTTATTGAAAGTGTCCAGCGACATCATGATGTCGGCTGACTCGGGTAAATCCACTGTTCTGGTTCTCTTGGATCTGTCCTCAGCCTTTGACACAGTTGATCACCAGATCCTGCTGAGAAGACTGAGGGATGAAGACTGTCTGGGTCTGTGTTAGAATGGTTCTCATCTTACCTTTCTGGGCGCAGTTTTAGTGTATCTGCCAATCAAATGAGGTCTGAATCGGCAGATCTGTTGTGTGGAGTCCCTCAAGGTTCTGTTCTGGGTCCTTTATTGTTTTTGCTGTACTTGATTCCCCTCGGTAAAATCATTCAGAGATTTCCAGATGTTTCTTATCACATGTTTGCTGATGACATCCAGCTCTACTGCTCTGTTGATCCAACTGAGCCCCAGAGGCTGAACTTAGTCAATTGTTGCTAGAAATCAAACAATGAGTGAAAACACTTTGCAGCTAAATGTTGACAAAACTGAAACTCTGGTGATTGCTCCTGATGATAAGGTTCCAGGGTTGAGTCAGTACTTGGGTGACTTAAGTCAGTCTGTCAAACTGAGCCTGAGAAACCTGGGTGTTGTATTTGATAAAGATATGTCTCTTGTTCAACACTGCAGAAAACTGACCAGAAACTGTTTCCTTCAACTGAGAAAAATCTCTAAACTTAGGAAAATGTTGTCACAACATGATCTGGATCTTGTAATCCATGCGTTTGTTTCTTCTCGTCTGGACTATTGTAACAGTTTGTTTTCATGTCTTAACAAGAAGGATGTGTCTCGTCTGCAGTTGATTCAGAACTCTGCAGCGAGAATTCTAACCCGCTCAAGTAGAAGAACTTACATTTCTCCGATCCTTAAAACTCTTTACTGGCTTCCATGTGTGTGTTAATGTGTGTGTGTGTTAACTTGTGTGTTGAAGTGTTTGTGTGTATGTGTTAAAGTGTGTATGAGTGTGTTAAAGTGTGTATTTGCATGTGTGTTAAAGTGTGGAGTGTGTGAAAGTGTATATCTGTGTGTGTTTGTTAAATGTGTATTTTTTGTGTGTGTATGTTAAAGTGCGTATGTGTGTGTGTGTGTTAAAGTGTACAGTGTGTTAAAGTTTGTATCTGTCTGTTTGTTAAATGTGTATTTGTGTGTGTGTTTGTTAAATGTTTATCTGTGTGTGTTTGTTAAAGTTTGAATCAATTATAAAAATAAATAAAAAACTAATTCAATTTTTCAATGAACAAATTATTAAATGTAACAATAAAATATATTATAATAATAATTCAAATAAACCTTATTTCAATAAAGAAACCTAAAGAGTGTTTTCTCCTGGATCTCGCAGAACTAAACAGAGACTCTGAGTTTTTTTTAAATAAATACTTTCTACTCTGAACAAAACTCAACAGGAAGTATTTGTTGTGTGATTCCACGTCAACACACTCGATAGTGTGCAGGGAATCGAACACACAACTTCCCATGTTTTCCGTGTCAGAGGACGTTTCCAGTCATCACTGTTGGAAAATCAAGAGACGAGCGGGTCACGCCGTGTTGACATGGAGGTCGGCTCGATAAACGCTGCGGTCAAAGGTCACTCCGGGGTCAAACCCTCGCACACCTCGGCTTGTTGTTGTGTTGTCGAGCGCACACAGTTTCTATGAGAGCTGTTCATTTACTCTGCTGAGAGCAGACGTCTGTTCGAAGAACGCTTTCTAAAAAAAAAACATGTTCCAGAATCACAATGAGTGACAGTGGTGAGCAGAAACCTCGAGCAGAATCAGACTCAGAGTATTACTCTGCAAGGTAGCATAGTATTACTCCATAAAGCCCTGTAGTATTACTCTGCAAGGCAGCATAGTATTACTCCATGAAGCTCTCTGATATTACTCTGCAAGGGAGCATAGAAATACTCCATGAAGCCCTGTAGTATTACTCTGCAAGGCAGCATAGTATTACTCTATTAGGCACCATAGTATTAATCTGCAAAGCAGCATAGTATTACTCCATGATGCTCTATAGTATTACTCTGCAAGGCAGCATAGTATTCCTCCATTAGGCACGATAGTATTAATCTGCAAAGCAGCATAGTATTACTCCATGATGCTCTATAGTATTACTCTGCAAGGCAGCATAGTATTACTCCATTAGGCACGATAGTATTAATCTGCAAAGCAGCATAGTATTACTCCATGAAGCGCCGTAGTATTAATCTGCAAGGCAGCATAGTATTACTCCATGTAGCGCCGTAGTATTAATCTGCAAGGCAGCATAGTATTACTCCATGTAGCACCGTAGTATTAATCTGCAAGGCAGCATAGTATTACTCCATGAAGCACATTAGTATTTCTCTGCAAAGGTCAACACCGTCCACAAAGAACTGATTGTTTCTCTTTTTTTATTCTCCAGCAGAGAAACGAGTGTCGAGGACGCCTCGTCGGACGCAGCAGCCGAAGACCCTGAACACACCCGAGGACTCCACCTACTACACCCTCATCCACGTGAGTCTCTAGACCTGATGGAACCTACTACACCCTCATCCACGTGAGTCTCTAGACCTGATGGAACCTACTACACCCTCATCCACGTGAGTCTCTAGACCTGATGGAACCTACTACACCCTCATCCACGTGAGTCTCTAGACCTGATGGAACCTACTACACCCTCATCCACGTGAGTCTCTAGACCTGATGGAACCTACTACACCCTCATCCACGTGAGTCTCTAGACCTGATGGAACCTACTACACCCTCATCCACGTGAGTCTCTAGACCTGATGGAACCTACTACACCCTCATCCACGTGAGTCTCTAGACCTGATGGAACCTACTACACCCTCATCCACATGAGTCTCTAGACCTGATGGAACCTACTACACACTCATCCACTTGAGTCTCTAGACCTGATGGAACCTACTACACCCTCATCCACGTGAGTCTCTAGACCTGATGGAACCTACTACACCCTCATCCACGTGAGTCTCTAGACCTGATGGAACCTACTACACCCTCATCCACGTGAGTCTCTAGACCTGATGGAACATACTACACCCTCATCCACGTGAGTCTCTAGACCTGATGGAACCTACTACACCCTCATCCACATGAGTGTCTAGACCTGATGGAACCTACTACACCCTCATCCACATGAGTCTCTAGACCTGATGGAACCTACTACACCCTCATCCACATGAGTCTCTAGAACTGATGGAACCTACTACACCCTCATCAACTTGAGTCTCAAGACCTGATGGAACATACTACACCCTCATCCACGTGAGTCTCTAGACCTGATGGAACCTACTACACCCTCATCCACGTGAGTCTCTAGACCTGATGGAACCTACTACACCCTCATCCACATGAGTCTCTAGACCTGATGGAACCTACTACACCCTCATCCACGTGAGTCTCTAGACCTGATGGAACCTACTACACCCTCATCCACATGAGTCTCTAGACCTGATGGAACCTACTACACCCTCATCCACATGAGTCTCTAGACCTGATGGAACCTACTACACCCTCATCCACATGAGTCTCTAGACCTGATGGAACCTACTACACCCTCATCCACATGAGTCTCTAGACCTGATGGAACCTACTACACCCTCATCCACATGAGTCTCTAGACCTGATGGAACCTACTATACCCTCATCCACATGAGTCTCTAGACCTGATGGAACCTACTACACCCTCATCCACATGAGTCTCTAGACCTGATGGAACCTACTACACCCTCATCCACGTGAGTCTCTAGACCTGATGGAACCTACTACACCCTCATCCACGTGAGTCGCTAGACCTGATGGAACCTACTACACCCTCATCCACATGAGTCTCTAGACCTGATGGAACCTACTACACCCTCATCCACGTGAGTCTCTAGACCTGATGGAACCTACTACACCCTCATCCACATGAGTCTCTAGACCTGATGGAACCTACTATACCCTCATCCACGTGAGTCTCTAGACCTGATGGAACCTACTACACCCTCATCCACGTGAGTCTCTAGATCTGATGGAACCTACTACACCCTCATCAACTTGAGTCTCTAGACCTGATGGAACCTAGTACACCCTCATCCACATGAGTCTCTAGACCTGATGGAACCTACTACACCCTCATCCACTTGAGTCTCTAGACCTGATGGAACCTACTACACCCTCATCCACATGAGTCTCTAGACCTGATGGAACCTACTACACCCTCATCAACTTGAGTCTCTAGACCTGATGGAACCTACTACACCCTCATCCACATAAGTCTCTAGACCTGATGGAACCTACTACACCCTCATCCACGTGAGTCTCTAGACCTGATGGAACCTACTACACCCTCATCCACATGAGTCTCTAGACCTGATGGAACCTACTACACCCTCATCCACTTGAGTCTCTAGACCTGATGGAACCTACTACACCCTCATCCACATGAGTCTCTAGACCTGATGGAACCTACTACACCCTCATCAACTTTAGTCTCTAGACCTGATGGAACCTACTACACCCTCATCCACATGAGTCTCTAGACCTGATGGAACCTACTACACCCTCATCAACTTGAGTCTCTAGACCTGATGGAACCTACTACACCCTCATCCACATGAGTCTCTAGACCTGATGGAACCTACTACACCCTCATCAACTTGAGTCTCTAGACCTGATGGAACCTACTACACCCTCATCCACGTGAGTCTCTAGACCTGATGGAACCTACTACACCCTCATCCACATGAGTCTCTAGACCTGATGGAACCTACTACACCCTCATCAACTTGAGTCTCTAGACCTGATGGAACCTACTACACCCTCATCAACTTGAGTCTCTAGACCTGATGGAACCTACTACACCCTCATCAACTTGAGTCTCTAGACCTGATGGAACCTACTACACCCTCATCCACTTGAGTCTCTAGACCTGATGGAACCTACTACACCCTCATCAACTTGAGTCTCTAGACCTGATGGAACCTACTACACCCTCATCCACTTGAGTCTCTAGACCTGATGGAACCTACTACACCCTCATCCACGTGAGTCTCTAGACCTGATGGAACCTACTACACCCTCATCCACGTGAGTCTCTAGACCTGATGGAACCTACTACACCCTCATCCACTTGAGTCTCTAGACCTGATGGAACCTACTACACCCTCATCCACGTGAGTCTCTAGACCTGATGGAACCTACTACACCCTCATCAACTTGAGTCTCTAGACCTGATGGAACCTACTACACCCTCATCCACTTGAGTCTCTAGACCTGATGGAACCTACTACACCCTCATCAACTTGAGTCTCTAGACCTGATGGAACCTACTACACCCTCATCCACTTGAGTCTCTAGACCTGATGGAACCTACTACACCCTGATCAACTTGAGTCTCTAGACCTGATGGAACCTACTACACCCTCATCCACTTGAGTCTCTAGACCTGATGGAACCTACTACACCCTCATCAACTTGAGTCTCTAGACCTGATGGAACCTACTACACCCTCATCAACTTGAGTCTCTAGACCTGATGGAACCTACTACACCCTCATCCACTTGAGTCTCTAGACCTGATGGAACCTACTACACCCTCATCAACTTGAGTCTCTAGACCTGATGGAACCTACTACACCCTCATCCACTTGAGTCTCTAGACCTGATGGAACCTACTACACCCTCATCCACATGAGTCTCTAGATCTGATGGAACCTACTACACCCTCATCAACTTGAGTCTCTAGACCTGATGGAATCTACTACACCCTCATCAACTTGAGTCTCTAGACCTGATGGAACCTACTACACCCTCATCCACTTGAGTCTCTAGACCTGATGGAACCTACTACACCCTCATCAACTTGAGTCTCTAGACCTGATGGAACCTACTACACCCTCATCAACTTGAGTCTCTAGACCTGATGGAACCTACTACACCCTCATCCACATGAGTCTCTAGACCTGATGGAACCTACTACACCCTCATCAACTTGAGTCTCTAGACCTGATGGAACCTACTACACCCTCATCCACTTGAGTCTCTAGACCTGATGGAACCTACTACACCCTCATCCACTTGAGTCTCTAGACCTGATGGAACCTACTACACCCTCATCCACATGAGTCTCTAGACCTGATGGAACCTGTAGAGGAACGTTCGTGAGAACATGAGACAGAACTTTTTTACATTAAAACTCTTGATGTTGAACTGGTTAGATTGAAATGTTCTCTTGGTTTGAATCACATGAACAACCTGCAGTATTTTAACTTTATTTAATTTTTCTCCCCCTTTCTTTCATCTTTCCTTCCTTTCCTTTTATCTTTCTTCCTCTATCTACGGCCTCTGTCTTTCTATTTCACTCTCTCTTCGTCTCTCGGTTTCTTTCTCAAACCTTTTTTTCACCTCATACTCTCTGTTTTCCTCACTTTTTTTCTATTTTTCTTTCAAATCGACATCCTTTCTTTCCTCTCTTGCGTTCTTTCAAACTCTCAGCGCTGCGTTCAGGACGACAAACGGAAGCCGAGGAAGAAAGAGTGAGTGACTTTTACAGTTGAACATGTTTGTGTTTTAGAAGAGTGTTGACTCCTGGTCCTGTGTGTGTGTGTGTGTGAGTGTTAGAGTACATATCAGTGTGTGTTTGTGTATACATCTGTGTGTATGTATATATCTGTGTGTGTATATATCTGTGTGTATGTATATATCTGTGTGTGTGTATATATCTGTGTGTATGTATATATCTGTGTGTGTGTATATATCTGTGTGTAAGTAAGTAAGTAAGTAAGTAATATTTATTTATATAGCGCTTTTCGATACCAGGTATGTATATATCTGTGTGTGTTTGTGTAAGAGTGTGTTTGTGTATATATCTTTGTGTGAGTTAATATATGTGTGCGTTTGTGTATGTGTTTGTTTAAGTATGTATTTGTGTGTTTATGTAAGAGTGTTTGTGTGTGTATATATCTGTGTGTACGTATATATCTGTGTCTGTTTGTGTAAGAGTGTGTGTGTGTGAGTGTATATATGTGTGTGTGTGTATATGTGTGTGAGTGTATATATGTGTGTGTGTGTGTATATGTGTGTGAGTGTATATATGTGTTACAGTAAGACTATCTTCACTGATATCACAACTGTGACTCCTCACTCTTAAAGGAACAGTAACACGCAAAACAATCGTATTATCGTATTTTCATTTGTTCGAAAATGTCATTTCAAATTTGTGCAGACCTGAAAAAACCTTGGTGAACTATAGTTTATTTCTGTCTACATACTGCCTAAATATTCCGTGAGTCTGTGATCATGTGACCAGAAGTTGTTGTCACCATGAAAGACCCACAACAACAAGACTCTGACTTGTAGTCCAGGGAAGCTGCTGGACGTGGACGACCAGTACTACCAGAGTCTGTCCAGCAGTCGAGGCTCCACCGTCCAGGAACCATCAGACGTCCAGGAACCTTCAGACGTCCAGGAACCTTCAGACGTCCAGGAACCTTCAGACGTCCACGTCCAGGAACCTTCAGACGTCCAGGTCCAGGAACCTCCAGACGTCCAGGAACCTTCGGACGTCCAAGTCCAGGAACCTTCAGTCGTCCATGTCCAGGAACCTTCAGTGGTCCACGTCCAGGAACCTTCAGTCGTCCACGTCCAGGAACCTTCAGAAGTCCATGTCCGGGAACCTTCAGAAGTCCACGTCCGTCCAAGTCCGTCCACCAACGGCTCGCGGCTCCAAGAGAGGAGCGAGAACCCTCCTGCGGCCAGAGCCCCCCGGGCCAGAGCCGTCACGGAACCAGAACCGCCGAGACCTCCAAGAGGCGTGTGCGTCAGGTGAGCACATACACGTTTAGTACTTTAGCAGTAGAGTTAGTTTTGGAAATACACCGTAGGTTTTCAGTTTAGACGTCATTATAGGCTGATTGTAATTACATATCATTACATTTAGAAACGTGTGTTAGGGAATGAAAAAGAAAATAAACTATATTTTTGGTGGTTTTAAGTTATGAGAAAATTACTAAAAAAAAACTAAAAAACCAACCTTTATTTATCCAAAGAAGTTTTCAGATATTTTTCAAGTAATACAATAAATATGTCAAATATTTTTTTGTGTGTTTTTATCTGTCAACAATTATATTTTTTAATTAATGATGTATTTAATATTATAATGTATGCATTTTATTGCAAAGTAAATGATATGATATGATAATATATGAATATATTTAATTAAAGTCACATGACCAGCATTGACATTTTTGACACCTCACTGTAATTTGGTTTCGAGTGACAAAACCTTCAAAGTGTTTGTGGAGCCGGATGGTCACAGAAACTCTGGTGTCTCAGCAGACGCTCCGTGTCCAGACTCTCCTCCGCCGACAGGAAGGACGACAATCCGTACGACTTCCGACATCTGCTGCGGAAAACCTCTCAGCGACGGAAGCTCATCAAACATTACTGAACGTTTCACGGAAACCATCCCAGAACACGTCGTCTTGTATAGTATTTTCATGGACGTGTGTATTTATTTTCACCACCTTCATGTAAATATTTCAAAATATACCTTTGTGTACTTGAAGGATTTGCGTTTGAATCAATAAACAATATGGTATTGTTCTGGTTCCGCGCTCGACTGGTCGTCCTTCGCCTCCTGTTTCGCTCCGAGATTCGACCTCACAACCTTTCCCTGACATTTAGGAGGAGAAGCTCCAGGGTTCGCAGCGTCGCACACGTCCACAACCGTGACTCACAAACAAAGATGGTTTCTGTGAGAAAAACAAGGAGTCGTGACTGAGGTGCAGACACACAACAAACACACAACAAACACAAAACCATTACCCTTTGAATTAATTTATGTTTATTTAAGAAAGTAAATATGGTTTACTTTTGTTAAGTGTAGTAGAGGAGTGTGTAGTCAAGTAAGTGTTGATACGTATAATGATACAAGGATACTATATATAGTGATATATAGTGATACCGAGTAACAAGTTTATATGTGTAGTATTGTCCAGTACTTGACCCTGGTGTTGTGATAGTATAGTAACAAGTATATATGTGTAGTATTGTCCAGTACTTGACTCTTGTGTTGTGATCGTGTAGTAACAAGTTTATATGTGTAGTATTGTCCAGTACTTGACTCTTGTGTTGTGATCGTGTAGTAACAAGTTTATATGTGTAGTATTGTCCAGTACTTGACCCTGGTGTTGTGATAGTGTAGTAACAAGTATATATGTGTACTATTGTCCAGTACTTGACTCTTGTGTTGTGATCATGTAGTAAAAAGTATATATGTGTAGTATTGTCGAGTAATTGACTCTGTTGTTGTGATAGTGTAGTAACAAGTATATATGTGTAGTATTGTCCAGTACTTGACTCTGGTGTTGTAGAATTTACAGACCAAAATATGTCCAAACATCCGCTTTAAAAGCTGCTGGACTCATTGTATCCTCTTGTCCTCAGTCATCACTGTATCCTCTCGTCCTCAGTCATCACTGTATCCTCTCGTCCTCAGTCATTACTGTATCCTCTCGTCCTCAGTCATCACTGTATCCTCTCGTCCTCAGTCATTACTGTATCCTCTCGTCCTCAGTCATCACTGTATCCTCTCGTCCTCAGTCATCACTGTATCCTCTTGTCCTCAGTCATTACTGTATCCTCTCGTCCTCAGTCATCACTGTATCCTCTCGTCCTCAGTCATCACTGTATCCTCTCGTCCTCAGTCATCACTGTATCCTCTTGTCCTCAGTCATCACTGTATCCTCTTGTCCTCAGTCATCACTGTATCCTCTTGTCCTCAGTCATCACCGGGATCTCATTTCATTCTTCCCTGACATGATGGCTGCTGCCATCTAGGGGCTGGAGATTTAACTGCAACACAAAAATGAGGAAATTGTTATTTTATTTATACACACTTTGCTGAAATATAAACCATAAAAAACTATGATGAATTATTTATGACTTAAAAGCCGAAAGATATCGATCAGTATAAATGTTGAAAAATATTGCGATATTTAAATGCATGTTTCCTACATTCCTACAGTTCATACATGACAAATACTTAACCTGTCCCAGCTACCTTGGGTGAGAGGCAGGTACAGATCTCTAGTGTATTAAATTGAGACGCATAACGAGAAACAAATGCATCTCGTTCTATAAAACTGTTGCTACTTCCTCCTTGAATTTAAAAAACACAATTAAAGACAATTAAAGAGATTTTTACGAAGTTTATCACGTTTTTTTGTCGTCTTCTTCACCAGCCAATAACAAACAAGATGGTTCAGTTAAATATATAGAGATGGAATAGAATAGAGTAATATATAGTTTGATATTTGTCTTGATATTCAAAGTATTATAAACTATCTTCATTATTTACAAGGTAAGATGTTACGGGGATTTAAATAAAAAACAAACAGCTAGCGCCGTTAGCCACGAGCTACCAAGTATAGAATTTAAAATACGTTTACTGCACAATACTGTTAAGAAGAAAGTACAATATATATTACATATGTACAGTTGTGGGGGGTTGCTTGAGACCTTGGCTCACAGGAGAACAGAGTACACAGAGGAGAACAGAGTACACAGAGGAGAACACAGAGGAGAACAGAGTACACAGAGGAGAACAGAGAACAAAGAGGAGAACAGAGAACAAAGAGGAGAACACAGAGGAGAACATAGAGGAGAACAGAGAACAAAGAGGAGAACACAGAGGAGAACATAGAGGAGAACAGAGAACAAAGAGGAGAACACAGAGGAGAACAGAGAACAAAGAGGAGAACACAGAGGAGAACAGAGTACACAGAGGAGAATAGAGTACACAGAGGAGAACACAGAGGAGAACAGAGTACACAGAGGAGAATAGAGTACACAGAGGAGAACACAGAGGAGAACAGAGTACACAGAGGAGAACAGAGTACACAGAGGAGAACAGAGTACACAGAGGAGAACACAGAGGAGAACAGAGTACACAGAGGAGAACACAGAGGAGAACAGAGTACACAGAGGAAACCAGAGTACACAGAGGAGAACAGAGTACACAGAGGAGAACAGAGTACACAGAGGAGAACAGAGAACACAGAGGAGAACACAGAGGAGAACAGAGTACACAGAGGAGAACAGAGTACACAGAGGAGAACACAGAGGAGAACAGAGTACACAGAGGAGAACAGAGTACACAGAGGAGAACACAGAGGAGAACAGAGCACACAGAGGAGAACAGAGTACACAGAGGAGAACAGAGTACACAGAGGAGAACAGAGTACACAGAGGAGAACAGAGTACACAGAGGAGAACAGAGTACACAGAGGAGAACACAGAGGAGAACAGAGTACACAGAGGAGAACAGAGTACACAGAGGAGAACAGAGTACACAGAGGAGAACACAGAGGAGAACAGAGCACACAGAGGAGAACAGAGTACACAGAGGAGAACAGAGTACACAGAGGAGAACACAGAGGAGAACAGAGTACACAGAGGAGAACAGAGTACACAGAGGAGAACAGAGTACACAGAGGAGAACACAGAGGAGAACAGAGTACACAGAGGAGAACAGAGTACACAGAGGAGAACAGAGTACACAGAGGAGAACACAGAGGAGAACAGAGTACACAGAGGAGAACAGAGTACACAAAGAACAGGACAGACGCTGGATTTGAACCCGCAACATTTTTATCAGGTGTTCCGCGGGACTCCTCTTGTCGGAACACGGCCCGGTTCGTGTGTGAAACGGTCGGTTCTGGTCAGTTCCGTTGACGCGCGTGTACGCGCGTGCGCTCGTGCACAGCAGCCGCGGGCGCGCGGATGAATCTCTCTGGTCGTGCGGCGGGAAAGTTGCGCACTCCGGCGGAACCATCGGGATGTTCGGAGTCACGACGGGATTGAACCCATGACGCCTTCATTCGTGTGAACGGAACCACAGATGCGGGTCACGCTGGTCCGGCGGCGGGACTTTAACCTGGAGGACCAGCGATCTTCACACCTGTGATCCATCTTTGTTCCTTTCATTCCATGTGAAGATTTTTCCTTTATTCTCGGCTCGTGCGCCGCGGCGGGGATTCGAACTCGCTTCCAGGTCCAGATGAGGTTCTCCTGCTGAACGGAACCACCGATGGCGTCTCAAGGCTTCTGGTCCCTGGGAGGGGACAACCCGGGCAGCCAGAGCCCGAACACCCGTGAGTCCGTCCAGGCCCGAACACACACTCCTGGTTCCATCAGAACCACGTGACCCATGTCTTCTTCTGGTTCTGGTTCCTCAGCCCGGGCTTGGTGTCAGGCGGCGGCCCAGAAGCTCCCCGCGGGGATCGGATCCAAACTCTACGGTAGGTCTAGCGGTTCTGGTTTGTGTCTCAAAAACGGGTGTAAACGTCTGACGCCGCGGGGGGTTCTGGTCCATGAAGCGCTGCTGAATGTGGGGGACGGGGAGAAGAAGGTGGACCCGGACCTGGACCCGGACCTGCAGCCGGTGCCGCCGCAGGAGAGCGAGACCTACGACTGCAACAAGACCTGCGACCAGGCTCGGGTGGTCTTCTCTGACCTCTACTCCACAGGTACACCTGCCGGACTCACCTGCGCTCAGAACCGTCAGATGAAAGTTGATCTTAAACGTTAAAAATCAAGATATCGATCCAGGATTTTATTCGTTATTATCGCGATTATTGCGTCGATTATTGACGGCCTGCGTCGTGTGACGTCAACGCTGTTGTGTGTTTACGCAGAGGTGTGTCGTGTCGAGGTGACCTTCAGCGAGGACCTCCTCCGCGAATATTACACGAAAATATACAAATGATTTATTAATAATCGTAACCACACGAATATATTTACCGTAAACGAGGATTTATGTTTAATTCTGCAGCGAATGTCGATGAGATCAAATTATCATCAAATTATTCTTTAATATTTCGATTTAATGTAAAAGAAAAAACGATTTTCTTGACATTTACTTGAATCAACTGCAAACTTCAACGACTCGTTCGATGTTCTTGCATTATTTCTGTATTTAATTGTGTTAATTGTTCTTTTGTATTTCGATTTTTATCACGGTTTTCTCGCCTGTTTGCACCAAAAAAAAGGCAGATTGCTGAACAAAGACGTAAGAATTCCTTTAAATATTGAATAATGAAGATTTAATTGTTTGATTTTCTAAAGATTCATAAACAAAGACGTAAAAAAAATGTTAAATATTCAATATCAAGATGTAATTGTTTGTTTTTCTATAGATTCCTGAACAAAGACACAGTTAAATATTAAATACATTTAATTGTTTAATTTTCTATAGATTCATAAACAAAGACGTAATAATTCAGTGAAATATTGAATAATCAAGATTTAATAGTTTGACTTTCTATACATTCCTAAACAAAGACGTAAAAAAAATGTTAAATATTCAATATCAAGATGTAATTGTTTGTTTTTCTATAGATTCCTGAACAAAGACACAGTTAAATATTAAATAATACATTTAATTGTTTAATTTTCTATAGATTCATAAACAAAGACGTAAGAATTCAGTGAAATATTCAATAATCAAGATTTAATTGTTTGATTTTCTATAGATTCATAAACAAAGACACACAGTTAAATATTGAATAATGAATATAATTGTTGGTTTTTCTATAGCTTAATAAACAAAGACGTAATAAATCATTTAAATATTCAATAATCAAGATTTAATTGTTTGATTTTCTATAGATTCATAAACAAAGACACACAGTTAAATATTGAATAATGAATATAATTGTTGGTTTTTCTATAGATTAATAAACAAAGACGTAATAAATCATTTAAATATTCAATAATCAAGATTAAATTGTTTGATTTTCTATAGATTCCTGAACAAAGACGTAATAATTCAGTTAAAATATTGAATAAATCCAGGTCGTCTTGTCTCCAGATCTGCTGCCGGCCCTGGACGGCGACAGCAGGACCATGACCTTCCTGCAGGAGGTGGTGGACATCCTTCTGGCCTACATCACCGAGTCCTTCGACAGAGACACGAAGGTGATCGACTTCCATTATCCGAGCGAGCTTCTGCAGAAGAACCACTGGGAGCTGCAGCACGAGCCCACGAGCCTGGACGACGTGCTGGTCAGCTGCCGGGCCACCCTCAAGTACGCCATCAAGACAGGTGCGTGACTCAAGTGCGCCATCAACACAGGTGCGTGACTCACCTGGACGAGCAGGTGCTGCGGGTCCCGGGGCCTCCGGGCCCGTGAGACGGTCTGAGAGGATCCGTTCTAGAACACGAGTCTCCTCCTCCTGACGCCACCAGACCGAGGAGACCAGTCAGCCGTTAAATCTAGTTCATCTGGAGATAATGGACCCGCACACGCACGCGCCTCACGCACTTCACACGCGCGTCTCCAGGGGCAACAAAGAGAAAAACAAAAGCGCATCAGGATCCTTTGAAAACAAGAGAAACATAGATTCAAACCATCATCAGAGCGAGGTTTGATATTTATAGTCAAGAGTTTGTCAAGAACATGTTTTATTATATATTTATATTATATTATATTATATATATTTTATATAAAATACAAACATTCTTCCCACGTTTCATTCATTAAACACGTTTTAATATATATTTATAAATGTAATTATATTTTAAAATACAAACATTCTTCCCACGTTTCATTCATTAAACACGTTTTAATATATATTTATAAATGTAATTATATTTTAAAATACAAACATTCTTCCCACGTTTTATTCATTAAACACGTTTTAATATATATTTATAAATGTAATTTTATTTAAAATACAAACATTCTTACCACGTTTTATTCATTAAACACGTTTTAATACATATTTATAAATGTAATTATATTTTAAAATACAAACATTCTTCCCACGTTTTATTCATTAAACACGTTTTAATATATATTTATAAATGTAATTTTATTTAAAATACAAACATTCTTCCCACGTTTAATTCATTAAACACGTGTTATTATATATCTATTAATGTAATTGTATTTAAAATACAAACATTCTTCCCACGTTTTATTCATTAAACACGTTTTAATACATATTTATAAATGTAATTATATTTTAAAATAGAAACATTCTTCCCACGTTTTATTCATTAAACACGTTTTATTATATGTGTATAAATGTAATTTTATATTAAAAATACAAACATTCTTCCCACGTTTTATTCATTAAACACGTTTTATTATATATCTATTAATGTAATTTTATTTAAAATACAAACATTATTCCCACGTTTTATTCGTTAAACACGTTTTGTTATATATTTATAAATGTCATTTTATTTTAAAATACAAACGTTTTATTCGTTTT